>NC_051163.1:129229032-129257936 GCF_013339745.2 Dermacentor silvarum
TGTCCATTCTTCTCACTTAAGGCAGCCCCGTCTGCGTCGTTTTGCGTTGCCCGTTAAGAGCCGTTGTCCCGACGGCTGCTGTTCAAGTTCTTACGGCATCGTCGCCCAAGCGGAATTAGTTGTACTACACACGACCTCGGATAAGTATATACGTGTTCGGTGGGCGGAGACACGTCTATTGTGGATTCGGCGGACGTGATCATGCAGCTCGGCCGCTTCGCCTGTCGCGCAAAGATCGTAAGTGAGCGGATGGAAGAAGAGAAGACGGAAGACAGAACGAAAGCAATTCTCGCGTGGACGGACCGACGGCGATTATTGAACGGTAGCTCGAAACGAGTCACGAAACGGTCGCGACGGAAGAAGACGGGCAAGAGCGTCAGCTGCGAGAGGAAAAGGCGGCTGAATGGGCAATGTTGCCGACACGCTGTTAATGAACGAGGGTACGACGGCTGTTTCGAGAAGCTAGGCTGCTTAGCTGCGAAAGTGGCTACAGTAGCTTTTCTTTTCGTTTCATTTTTCTATACTCCCCGAAGCGGGAACTGTGGGAACTTAGGCCTAAGCCGGTCAACTCGCGTCTTTTTCTCTCCTGATGTTGTTTAGGAAAGTAACAGCGCAAGATAGACGAGAACACAGGCAAAGAAGAACACGACATTGGCGCTGTTATTTTCCTAAAACATTAATTCCCACCGACTCGCCCAAGTTTCTTTTCTATAGTACTCTCCTGATGAGCTGTAGTCGGCAGTCTCTTTCACAGCGGAAGCTAATACGTTCTTGGACGAAAAAGATTATTAGTATAAATGACGATGCAAATTTTGCGAGGCACGTCGACAGCGCACTGTCGCTCACTGTTTTTAAGCGATTGTGTCCTGTAGGACCCAAGTTAACTGCGTACCACGTGCCGCACATTCTCGCTCTTTTAGAGGAGGTTGTAATGACAAAGCAAGGGCAGTGTAATCGTATACCCAGCAATTCTGGACGTTGCTCCTTCGGCCATATGTCAAATTACGCCGCTATGCACCGGCGTATTTCAATCAGCAGCATTTTCAAGATGTTATATGCAAGACGATCTACCGGATTCCAACAACTTTCATTTAGGAACGTCTAGAGGGTCCTACTTTTTAATACTATAGGCATTTATACAACACTTAGTCGTACATTTCCTGCTTCTACAACGCAACACGAAAGGTACGACTGTCTCGTAAATGCGTACCTTAATCAAAAGGAGTGCACTCTACCAGAGTTGTCAAATTCTCTTCGGAGTGCGTCTCTGAAGCGAGTAAGATAAGTCGCTAAATTACCTCTAAATCTTGCAGCAAAATCACTAAAATTTTCACTAAAACTCTCAAGTGAACTTTTAGTATACGTACGTGTTTTGAGCCGCTTTATATAATATAAGTTACTATGGTCTAACGCATCTGCCGAAATATTTCACGTTTGCCTAGTGTCCGGGCTGAGGTGGAATACAGAGTGAATTTAACGCAAACGGCTTTAAACTTACTATCTTTATGAAAGAGCGGATAATGGCAGCTGACATTTTCTTTGACCTTCTGATTGGAAGATTACAAATCCAGCGATATTCTAAAGAAGACTTGTAACTTCATTTTGCAAGTTCGAAAAGGCACTTGGTCCCCATTATCTTTGTAAGTTTACTTGTGTTCGTGCTCGTGAAAATAAATTAAGCGACGCGCGCTTGGTCGCTCGTTGTTAACACGGTGACGACATCACGTGAACTTTACGCATATCAACTACTACACTAGCGCCTCTTGATCCACCTGAAAACTGCTTGTATTATTGATTTGTCCGAAAGCCTTGAGAAACGGAAGTGTTGTGTTCCGATTCACGTGAACGAGCCAAGTCGCTTTGATATGTTATGCTTGACAAATATCTTATTATGCAGAGCTCAGTTTTAAATTACTTCATAATATTTATTGCGGTATGTATTGGTAAATTATTTATTGCTACGCTTGAAAACATCCACCAGTCGAACGTATTTAGTGAAGCAGGACAACCCGCAGCGTCGAGACCCATTTCTAATTAGCCTTTACGGGAAAAATCAAGCTGCAGTTTTGAAGAACTTTGCTAACTGAAGTCGCTAAAATGTCACCACTTGTTCTGTCACGTCGCTCAGAAAAGTCACCAGTCGCTAAATAGAAAAAAATTATCGCTAAACTGATAAGAAATTCACTAAACCTAGCGACGAAATCGCTAAAATGGCAACACTCCTGTCGACGTTGCTAACTTCCCTATGCTCAGAAACTTCAGAGACCCAGTCTCTGACTGATTCCGTTTATCGTTCTAGATTGTGCCTTCAGCCATAAAACCCCCATAACTGCATTGCGTGTGCCCTACACTGCCCCACAAGTAGTTGAAGTTCGTCCAATCTTCTGATTTCAATTTTTTTAATGCTTGCTATTGAGTTACGTTGGTACAATGCAATGAAGTTCGATAGATGGACGAAAGGGCAATGTTCAGAATTCGTCCACATGCGCATTGAGAGGCGGCATGATTCCTAGAAAGAGGAGCTCAAGCGGAGCAATTGCCAGCAATGGGACATACTATAGGTCCACCTGCAGCAGTGTAACAAACCACGAATGGCACCCACTAGCGAGTCTTGCAAGCTTGTGAATGTGCTTGCAAATCTGCTCTTTGTGCTCGTTGGAAGCGTCTGTGTTCATACGTTCCTTCTTTCCGTTCTCCGTCCGCAGTTGCGTTGTTTTTATAACTGCTACTAACCGGAAGATCTACTAAGGGAACTTTGCGCTGTACTCCTCGAATAGATCATGCCATTACCAGGTTTCCTAGCCCGGTTCGTGGAACCCCATTTCATGAGATCAAGTAATGAGTCCGGATGTGCTCAAATATTTCTTACTTGACGGCGGAAACATTGTGGTTTATGGCACCTTGATTGATCGAGCACGTCCGTTAAGCTCGCATTGGCATATCGGTTGAGTACCGCATATAACATTCTCTAATGAGCGAAAGCATATCAACTTATGCAAGCTTAAGCTCATTGGTGCCAGTGCAGTAGTATCGATGAAGTTGGGATTTGCTGTTTGCGGCGTCCGCACCCGTCCATCTCTACTAGTAATGACCCTAGGAATGAGTCCTCTGCGTCATTCAGCAAGTACCAGAACATCAATCTTTGACTTGGGGGGTCGTTCACGTGTTCCATAAAATTCTATTGACTTCTTCTATCTATTGTAATCCTAGCTGTCTTGCTACTTGACGTTGAAATGGGAACACTCGTCTCCGAGACCGGCTGGCGAACACCAATGCGAACATAAAACACACGGCCGAATCGATGCAGCCACTTTCGTGTTATTGCGTCATTTCCATTAAAATTTTCAATTATTTGTACCACGTAAACCTTGAGCAATTCTTCTGCGCACTTGTTCTAAAAATGTATTGAGTGCCCGTTATATTGTCTGGCGTGGATATTGTACAGGAACTGGCGCAGAAAACGTGCGCAAAACGACGAATATTTTTTTTCGCGGTAGCATGTTCTCTAAATACGCTTCCGTGAAACCTTTGACTTCGCCACCGAATTCGTGATGACGGCCGAACCTCAACTTCATGATTTCCCAGGCCTCTACGCTTACCGGGTGTGTGGCACTGACGGCAACTGGCTCTCGGGAAACTGGACCAACTACACCGAGTGCCTCGGTTTGATCAACCAGCAGGTGAGCACAGCCGGCAACGGTGGTGAATCTTGGTAAACTGGTTATGCCTAAATACATCACACATGCCACTCAGTAGAAAGCAAGCGGGCCGAGAAGGCGGGTTGGATGATGCCATTTAGCAGAGGAACTAAGACGCACCCTGCATCAGGAGCCGTTGTAGGGAGAGGTGAAAAACTGGACATGGAAATCTTAAGGCGCTTAGGCACCTCCTATAGTACACCTTAGAACTTGAAAATTCGTTTTTATATGCGAAGCAGTTTATGGCGGGGCTTTCTCCGTCCCTCCTGCGTCCCGCGGTGTCCCAAACCCCCACAGCGCAGCGCGTCCCCTTCCCCTCTCTCTCCTCCCCTACGCTCCCTCTTTTCTCTCCTCTAGGAATCCTCTATAAAGCAGTGCGCGCGTCCCACACCCCCACAGCGCATGCGCTTCCCCTCCCCCTCTCTCTCCTCTCCTACGCTGCGCCCTTTCTCTCCTCTAGGAATCCGGAGCGGCGCGCACGACAGGTGGTGCGACAGCTGCATACTCCGCTGGGGGCGCCACGGTAGTTCCGCGGTATGAAAATGACGGAGCGCGCGCGCCTCATTCTCTCTCCTATGGAGCGCCGCGATGAGCGCTCGGGCCGCGGCCGCGAAACCATCTCCCGCTCAAGCTAACCATCTCCCCGCTGCTTCGCATCCACACATGGTTCCCTTTAGCGGGAGATGGAGTAATTTTTTCTCGGCGCGCTCAGTGTCCCACTGCTTATTTAGGAGGGAATAAAGCAAACCTTGAACAGATTCGTGCAATCTAGAGTTGTAATTGAATGACAACTACACAATTATTGCACAACTGCTCTCTGGCTATCACTAATGAAGAGCGATGGTCTAAAGTAAAGCTATTTCTGAACATGGCGGTCAGGAAACTCTCTCAGTATGAAACAAGAAAACTGTCCAATTAGAGACGTATCAGGTATTGGGACCGAGAGCGGGACCCAGCGTCAAGTGGAAAGACCGTGTCCCCATTTAAACTTCTTTCTGTGGGGGTGACAACAGCGCACCTATGCTGTTCTTTTTTTTTCATTTTTTATGAAGCTTCTGTCTTTTGCGACTTCTCTGCAGTCCGGCCAGCAGTGCAGTTCAGCGGTTTCCCTGGCGGTTGTGTACATCCTGCTCTTGTTCTCCCTGCTGTCGCTGATTTTTCTCTCGGCTAGCATGTTCATCTTCTGCTACTTCAGGTAAGATGGGAAAGTGTGTTTGTGCGCTTATGTGCGTGTGTGCGAGAGAGAGAGGAAGTGAATGGGAATAGAGAGACACAGTCTCTGACTCATTTTCGTGTATCGTTCGAGACTGTGCCAGCAGCCATTAAAATTACCACCATTACATTGCGTGTGACTTACACTGTCTAGCTATCGGCTCTGTAGAACGCAAGATATTACTCAGCACATTGACCAATAACCAGTACTTCCAGACATGACAGCAATTAGATAACCGCGACAATACCTCGAGTAACAACATTGGAACAAATACTCTGAATCCCGTGCAGTGACTATTTTCTGTAGAGACATCTTTTGTGCACTGTGGAATAAATTTAATCGGAACGCCAATTTATGTTGTAGCACATTCCGGAGCCGGATATCTCAAAACTAGTGCAGGTCTCATTCTTTTTGCTTAACTTGACATGACGTCACCCTTGTCAGGTTTCTTCACTTGCACATTGGCAGCCACCTACAAGACGAAGTTATGCAACATGAACCAGGTATTCTTATTGGTCTCTTCAGAATAAAAAAAAACAGGAAATAGCTTAAAGATTTAAGCATCATTATCAGCCTATATTTATGTCCACGGCAGGACGAAAGCCTCTCCCTGCGATCTCCATTTACCCCTGTCTTGCGCTAGCTGATTCCAACTTGCGCCCGCAAATTTCCTAACTTCTTCCCCGCACCTAGTTGTCTTCCGTCCTCGACTGTGCTTCCCTTCTCTTGGTACCCATTCTGTAACTCTAATAGTCCACCGGTTTTCCATCACACGATTTAAGCATATTCCATCCTTAGTACGAACATTTCCGCCAAGGAAATAAAGTTAGAAATGATTCCACGCTGCCTGAAGAGATTTTATTCCTTAATAGTTCAGATCCAGCAAATGAGAAGTTCTTTCTTGCATTGAAAAAACAAAGGCAAGGCATTCTATATTCCGCCATTATTTGGGTGCTGATGTAAATAGCAGTTTCCTTTGATGTTAAAGCAGAATATGCAGCTCATTGATCAAAGCTTAATTTGGGAGAATAACTGCAATTTTTATCATGTAAACAAAAACATTGCTATCATTCAAATGAACAGCCAAGCATTCAGAGGTGAATACCTAGTACTGACCTGTTAAGCGCACGTGCTCATTTAGAAGCGGTAATGATTGACACGTCGGCAACGACCGCAGGTCTCTGGAGTGCCCGAGGACGCGAGTGCATCGAAATCTGATGCTTGCCCTGGCGGTGCACGCGGTAATGCTGGTGGTGTTGTCTACGCCGCTGGCGCTTCATCCAGATGCGCCGACGCCCTTCGTGCAAACGGTTAGTTGGCTATTGTTTTATTTTTCTCGCCCTTTACATTCACAGCCATGCCACGCTCCATTGTGTTCTGTTATACGGGAGTTGCTCGGAGAGACTGTGGCAAATAGTACCTCGGCTACATCGTACTTCGGCCTCCACGTTATGCAGCAAAAATATTGCAGTAAATGGTAATCCTAAAATAGATAAATCAATACATTACAGTTGAAATCGGGTCAACCTATGATTGATCGATCCATCAATTAATTTTTAATTTATTTATTAATTTATCGATCGATCAATCGTTCAATAAAGAGTGAGTGAGTGAGTGAGTGAGTGAGTGAGTGAGTGAGTGAGTGAGTGAGTGAGTGAGTGAGTGAGTGAGTGAGTGAGTGAGTGAGTGAGTGAGTGAGTGAGTGAGTGAGTGAGTGAGTGAGTGAGTGAACGAATTACGATCGATCGATCGATCCGTGTGGTTTGACGTACCACAGCAACACTCTGGCTATGGGAACCCAACGCAGCCCAGGCGTTGCGCGTAAAGTTGGCGTTCAGCGCCCGCAGTGAGGTAGCAGCGTAACTTTTAGTCGCACAAACAAACGTGGGGCAGCCGGGAGCACGTTGTTTTTGCGTTTTACAAGCTATAACTTTATCGAGTTTGGCATGTTTTGAGAACTACTTATCTTGTAACCTCTTTTGATAAGACATTACAAGATTGATGGCCAGATCATAAATACGCCGAACCCGCGTGCAGACGGCTAAGAATATCTTCTCTTACCGAGCACGAACAGTGCTCGTGATTGCACTCAAAAAACTGGATGATCGCCCTTTGATGGAGGGAAAAGTCCTAGGAGAATGGTCCAGACGGGTTTCGGCACTAGAGGCCTCAAATGCTCTGCTCAGATTCTTAAGGACTTGTGAATTGTACGACCGACTTTGAAAGTTGTAGCGAGTTGCATCATATTATTTTGTGGATTCTTTCTCTGGTGATTTTTTATTCATTCTATCACATTTTATTCCCTTTAACTCCTTCCTCAGCACAGAGTAGCCAGCCTGGCACTTAATTGGCTAACCTGCCGGTCTTTCCGTCTCTTTTGTCTTCTTAACAAAGCGGGCAATTTTTGTATGTTGGAGCGTAGTACGAACTTGAATATGATTAAAAAATGTAGGTCGCCATGTGAGAAGAAGCTACAACTAGTCGGAAATTGGGTAAATTTAACGGCACGGTCGTGATTAGTGCCATTATAGTCAAAATTTAACAGTGCCTTATACCCCTGTAAAGGGTGCATTGCCGTAAATATAAACGTATTGAGAAAAAGCCGCCGTACAGCACAGGTTCGCGAAATGGAGCGAGTTCGCTTGGGCAATGATCATGAAAGACAATGGTGTGTGGAAGGCGGCTTCCGTGGTGCCTGTAAGAAGCAAGAATTAGTCGCCGAGTAGGCAAATTTAATAGTGCGGGTGTAATTAGCGCCATTATAGTCGAACATTAACACTGCATTATACCCCTGTAAAGGGTGCACCGCCGTAGATATCGGCTTCTTGAGGCAAAGCCGCCGTACGGCACAGGCTTGGGAAATGGAATGAGTGCGCTTGGACTGAGCAGGGTTCGCCGAGATAATAGTGTCTGGCAGGCGGCTTCGCCGGTGCCCCTATGAAGCGATAATTAACCGCACAGTAGTTAATGGTAATGGCGCAGTTAGCGTCAATATAGTCGAAAATTAACCCCTCTGCATCATAGCGTCACAACTTCCGGGATTGTCTCACCTAGCCTATGGTCAAAAAAAAACAGAAAGACAAAAACAAAGGGTCACCCAAGTGTCGACGCTCAAAGAATACGAGGTCGACCTAATTTCGAGTGAAATACGATACGAATAAGATACGAAATGAGTGAATAATGCTCATGAAAAAGAGACAGAGACACAATAGAGAGATAAAAGCAACCTTTGTTCATCGATTCTTTGCAACACCGTGTACAGCCTCCCGCATTTTTAGCTATATCGCGCGACCATTCATCACGCGCCATCTTAGCGCCTTTAAATGGTGATAATCAGCGAGACCGGTAAAAGTACTCTCAAGTGCACTAAGCACTCTCCTGTGCAAGAGTCGTCTAATGCGATGTTCCCTTCAGAACGACGTACGACCATATTATAGTGTACTCGCGCGATATAGCTAAAAATGGGGGAGGCTGAACGTCGACTTGGTTGACTTTTTTTCTTTCTTTTTACTTTCGCTCAATGCATTGTGCATGCGCCTGAATATTTAAAACCCCGCAGAGGCTACGATTATGAAGCACACAGTTACTTTTTAAATTGCCATAAAAGTGTCTTGCGCAGGAAACTATTCCGGAGCTGTCAGCACCTGTAAGCATGCTGTCGCTTGCGCCACGGTTTCCACATGATCAGCTCACGGGAACGGTTCGTTCATGCAGAAAAAAAATTTGCCTAACTTCCGCTGGAGGCGCAATGCTAAAGAGACAGCGGAGCTGATGGGTAACTAGCTAGTCCTAGCTATTGAGCTAGACCAAGTCAACCCCAGCATTTTCCGGAATTTATTGATTATTGATCGATTATCAATTAGCTATTGATTGGCTATCGTTTGGCTATCGCAAGGTATCGGCCACGTATTTGGGCTAGGCTAAGCACTACCAAGTCATCCCCGGCATTTTCCGGAATTTTTCCGGATTAGCTATTGATTGGCTATCGATTGGTTATCGATGACTGACTAAGCTTAAGTAGTCCCAACCATGCTTAGCTAGACTTAGCCAGGTTCAGCTTCAGTTCACAGGGGTATGTTCATTAATTCATTCATTCATTTATTAATACTGACAGCCTTTGCAGGCCATTACAGGAGTGGAAGAAAAGCACATAAGTATACATGGGCATGAGCTCAACAACCACATCCGACATAATATACAAACATATGTACTGGACGAAGAAAAAAAATTGCCCCCACCTCCCCGAAGGGAATCGTGAGTAAATGCGAATGCATTTCTTGCGCCGAGAGTACACGGCGTAGTAATTTTAATGGCGTAAATTAATGACGAGACGAGTATTTGTACCGTAACCATTTATTTACACATTCATCAGCACGCACCCAGCCAGCGAACGGTCGAGAGTGAGGCGCGCGCTTCACTCCATTTATATATACCTGCGAGCGAGCGAACGAGAGAGTGGGGCGCAGGGAGGAGAGAGAGAGCGAACGGCGAGAGAAGGAGCGGCGAAGCACTGCACCTACCCTCTCTCCACACACGCGGGAGCTCCGCCGAGTTCCCGCGATGCGAGCGCCCTCACACGCCAGAGCGCGCTCCTCCTCTCCGCTCACTCTCCGCTACTGCGCCCGCACCATTGCTCCGGTTGCTAGGGGCGAGGATAAGCGCGCGCGCCCGCAGCTGTTGCTATGGGAGAGAGAGTGAGAGCGGAGAGATAACACCTGCCGGCGCGCGGACACCGACAGACGCCTGACATGCCCCGACTAAGAAATGCATTCGCATTTAAAACAGCTGAATTACAGAATACACAAGTTGAGGCAGGGATTTGTGCTATTGTCTAGGTGTTCTGTGGTGTACGAATGGTACGAGGTGATCAAGAAAGACATTAAGACTAACTCCATCGTGAGTCACTTCTCACGATGGAGTTAGGCAGGTGGTTCCATTCTTTAATCACTCGAGGAAAAAAAACTGTATTTAAAACAATTATTATGAGAAAGTGGCACAGGAATGTACATACTGTGGCGATGTCTAGATGGTTGGTCGCGGTGAACTGTAAAGTACTGCGTTGTATTAATCTTAAAGTGACCGTGAATCAACATGAAAAGAAACTTCATCCTTTCAACCTTTGTTCTGCCTTCAAGAGTTTCAAGGTTTGCTTGTTTACATAACGCGGTCGGGGAATATATGTGGCGATATTTATTATATATAAAACGGGAAGCCAGTCTCTGCACCTTTTATATTTTTGCTATATCAGATGCGGTGTAGGGATCCCACACACTTTTGCCATATTCAATAACTGTATTGAATGTGCCATTGCGCTTGGACATTTTATGCACTACCACCAGGATCGGCCCACATTTTTCGATTCAGCCGACCCATTACGCCCAGAATTAAACGGCTCCGCTGTTAAACATTTTTTTAATGCTCTAGAAGGTGCGGACTGCACACAGCGAATCGCTTTCTATGTTCAGAAAACGATGCCTGAGAACGGCCGTTCAGGGTTACAGCGAAATACAGTTCCCGAGTGAAACGCCGTTAGAATTCAAGTAAGCGATCACTTATCCCTTTTCTGCATATTCCAGACGCTAATCGAGACCGTTGTTGCGTCCCAAATCGGCCGGGCGCATTCTTTGATTGTTTCCCATCGAGGCAGGCCCTTTCATGAGCGTCGCCGAGACGGCGACAGTGCCAGACACCGACGAGACAGGCAAACAAGCGCCCCAACTCGGCAGTGCGCATTCTTTGGGTGCTTCCCCCGATTTGACCCCCTTCATCAGCGGCCGCCTACTTGGCGACGCGCCCCGACAGCGGCAGTGATGCGATGACAAAGAAGCTCACTTAGAAGCGACCGACAACAGCCACCACCCTTCGTTAGACGCGGGGATTAGTGCAAAGGCCATTCTCCCGACCCTGGCAAGATGACCGTCGGAGGGCAAGAAACAGGTCACCGACTTTCGTAGAAGGAGTGTCAACCCCCTGTTTCCGGATTGCCTCGTCCTTGCTTCGAAGGTGCAACATTAGAGGCGGAGTTCAGCGAACAAGACGGCCCAAGATTGGCCGCATCAAGGTCATCTGAATCCCTAGTCGGGTCAACTAGGGAAGACCGATGTTTTATAAGGAGACACCCTGAATGCAGTGGTGTGTCCTGACCTGTTCTGATATGTGCTCAGACATGTAGTGAGCTGAGACCTTCAAAGTGCTCCCCCATGGAGTGGGCTTCCATATTTCGAGCCACTGTAAATATTTAGAATAAACCCTTTTTTCTCTCGCTCTTACTCCCGGACGTACTCATCCCTTTGGCTGAAGGATCACCGGCCTAAACGCTACCCGAGTCTCAACAAACTGGCAGCAGCGGCGGGATAAATCTCCGACCCGCAACAACGGATGGCAGCGCTGAGATGAAATGCCAACCCGTTCCTAACACCGTTCCTTCGTAATCAGAGCGACGTTGATTTCCTTGGAGCCACTTTTGGTGTCTACGGCGCCGTACTTAAGGCGCGTCCACGTTAGCTGCACGGTAACTTATCGCACGCCGTTTGCTGTTCCCGGGCCGCCGCGGCCGACGGCGGTTTTGCTCGCGAACGGCAAGATCTCCCCGCCGTACAAAGGGTGGGTCCGGGACCCAGTTTTGCAACAACCGCACAGCGAGGCGGCCAATTAACAACAGAGGCTGGCGTCGCTGGCAGCCTCACCACCAGTGATCGCTCGCCGTCGATATCCTCGCTAGGAATATTTCCAGTTCTCTACGAAGCTGTAACCGACGCGCTCCAGAACTAATCGCCGACGCTCACAGGCAGCAATAATTTGTTGCCGTTGTCACCGCTCTACGTTCTCCTGGCAATAATTTCACACAAAGAAAATACGCTTACATTCGCGGTGCAGTTCTCCACTTTCGCAAGTACGAAACCAATGCTTGCGAAAAACACTTTCGACGGACGAACGTTCAGGTTAGGTCTTGTTGGTAATACAGACTTGGTTATTTAAGAGCATTCGCGGACAGGAGTCAAATAAGTGGACACAAACAAGCGTATACTCTCGACGAGGTTAAACAATGTTAAGTGTGACTTCGGGCAGCTTAACGGAGTATCAGGTGTTGGACCCCAGGATCAGGTGACAGAAAGCGTAAGAGCCACCCCTGTCCGTGCTCTCGGAATAGAAACAGCTTCTGCCTAAGAAGGATTACGGGTAAGGGGGCAGACACACGCAGAGATTACGGCGCGCTTGTCCCGAAGGAGAAACGATTTTGCCGGCTCAAGGATAGGGCGGGGGCTCTGCTTACGCCTTATAAGCCAGCGTGAGAGGCTTGCGCATGCCTCAGCGAGTTCCAGGGTTGTTGCGGGGTTAGCCGGGCTTCCATCTTAATACTCAAGAAAAACACTAAATCAGTTTAGAGTGGCGAAGTATTCCTAGAAGAGTGTTTTCATTCTCCCGGCTCAAGAATTGCTGCACTCCTTAATAGGCGTATTATGTGTAATAAATAAATAAGTTAATTATGTAAGCTTTATGATTAAATGTGTATTACCAGAACAGAATACAGGCCAAATTTTTCTTGCTTCATTTCTGAAATCCGCGGCGGCGGGATTTCACTGTGACGTCACAAATTTCAAGGTTTTGTTTTTTCTCCTGATTTGGCCTTTTTAATGCAGGAACGTTTCTACAAACTTTCTAAGTTCAGTCTTTGCTTTATTTATAATGCAAAGTACTCTTTTTTTGCCCATAAACCGTTGACTAAACCGAAAGAAACACTGTCAAACTCGACGGCGTCACAAGAATCTGCCGGAACTTCGAAGGGGCGTCTTCATCGACATTTCACATGTCCGTGTTTTCTCCTGTACAAAGCCCACTGCTCACACTAATAATGCATTCTATTGGTTTATTTGAAGCGCTCCAGAGTGCTCTAGAGCGCTCTCGTGTTGTGGTTTACATTCGATTCGTCTAAATTGAGCGCTCAGAACGCATTCTCCTGGTTCATTCCAAGCGCCGTCCTTCGAGCAGCTAGCACGTTCGGCTGGGGCAAGTTTTCTGTGGCACCATTGTAAAGAGGCCCACGAATCGCTGCAAACAGAGTTGGAGCACGGTAGGAACCAGTCGAATATACCATAAGAGTGAGCTTTTCAGAATTCTGGAAATGTAACCACATTAACTTACCATTCCTCGTTAAGTCTCTTTAATGCAGCACGAAAATACAAAGAAACCATCCGGCTTCCTCTGAAGAAAATTGCGCGTATAGTTCTGTTTCGTAGCCTTTGTTTTCTGTTCTCTTTTAATAAACTTTATCAACTTTGATTTCCGCAGAATTTGTTTAGGTTGCCATATTTACACCGCATGGAGCGACTGCGCGAAGAACCTCAGCCTAACTGTGATGCGCAGGTTGCCTCTGAGCTTCGGCGAATCTTTATCGGCAGCAAAACAAATTTGAAGCACTAGGTCATCGTCGTTCTCCCTTCCCGTTCAGGAACAATTTTTTTTTTTAGTTTTTGTTTCCTGCTTGTTGTTATTTTCTCAAGTACAAGGAGGCGCTGATGCGGGGTCGGGTGAACTTAATGCAAATTTCTGCGTGGCAGCATTTAAAAGAAAGAAAGAAAAAAAACTGTCAGCTGCTTTACGCCAGCACGCGTCAAGCGTTCGTTAGTGATTGCCGCACTCTAAACGAGTTTCCGTTGGAGCAGCGCGAAACAATTGTCTCGCCTTTTTATCCAAGTGAAACGGTGTTGTCTTTCTTGAGTGGCATCTAGCATATACGTTGCACAATGCCGGTATGGGTACTTGCTCTTTCTGCGTTACCACTTAAAATTAAAAAAAGACACCTTGCATAATTATGGCCCGTAAGTATGCTAACATCGTTGCGATGACATGCTTCGTAAGGCTGGAATTCCGAACATGTTTCCGTAATAGCGGTATCCTGACAAATCTGTTCGGTGCAATTACACGTTTCCGGCGGCATCAAAAAAATTTTAGCTTTTACTCACATATAAGACAGACTACGAGCAGCTAATTATGGATGATAAGTTCCACAAGTCACTTACGCACTATCATCACGAAGAACAACTGCGTGCATTTATTTAACAATGTCACGCCGTGTGGCAAACTGCGCAATGAAAAAATTGCGTAAACCAAGGAGGCAAAGGACTAACGATCTCCAGTGTGTCTTCATACATGCTAAACACGCTGACAGTTTCATTGCAGAGATACAAAGAGAGAGAAACAACTTTTATTGAGTCCTTGATGGGGTCAAAGGCGGCCAGAGGGGCGGGAGGCAGCCCCTCTCGCCCCCCTCCCTTAGACGGTGGCCAGTCCTTGTAGTCGAGCTGCGTCCGCGGTCATCCGGACGACCCAGAGCTGATCCTCCGGGTCGCTGCTCAGCAGCATAGCCTCCCACTGGTCAGCAGCGGTAATTGTGAGTCTATAGGGCGGGTGCCATGTTTGTGAGTGCGCGTGACCTTTGGGTATGCCCAGATAATGTGATGTAGGTCAGCAGGATGTGTGTTACAGAGCGTTCAGATCGGGGAATAAATTTTGGGGTATCTGCGGTAGACTGCTCTTTATTTAGTGAGTGGTGAGGGCATGGGTATTTCAATCGCGCCTTGCGATAGTGTTCTAGGATCTCGCCGTAAGTGATCATGCGGTTACTCGCCTGCGACTGGTGCAAGTTGTCTGATGCGGCCGCTAGGACCTGACTCGAGGGCTGATTGCCGCTCTCTGCCAAAAATGGCGTACGAGCCCAGTGGACGAATTCTCAAGTGGCACTGTGAGCGGTTGCCAGCGAGACCGGAGTGGCCCAGGGCACATATCGTAGAAGAATGTTGCAGAACTTACATTAACGCAAACTAGCTGTACTAAATTATCCGGCATGCGACCTTGGCGTTGGTTCTTGCGAGGAACGACGCCGACCAAGTTCACCGCCATAATTACGGAATCTTCATAAGTGCGTTCGCAAACCCTGTCCTTAGAATATGTTTGATGACGCTCTAAAGAATTCCTGCTGACATTCTGCAGACTTCGATAGACTCTCTATGGAAAAGCAGTTCGATTTCTGTAAAAATGTTGGCCGTATGGGTTCTGTTCAATAAAACTTCCAACTGGGGCTAGCTGGTAGAATATTATGTCTACTGCGCTGGTATTTTGCACAAAAGACAACGAAAAGGGCAGGAACCGAACAAGCGCGAGAACTCTCCAACGTTTATTGTTCGCAGGCTTACTTCAAATGTCACAGACGAGAAAGGGTCACCGAAAGCAAAAAAAAAAAAAAAAAAAAATCACAAGCCCTTCCTCTGCGGAGAGAATGATGGTAAGCGAAGCTGGTCGTGTGTTTCTCCAGTGTTCCTCCGAGCGAATTGCACAGCGGAGTATCAAGCTGCGCTCGAACCACAACCGGGCACACGCACTGCAGCTGGCTCCAAAGTTACGGTTGAGAAGCTCGCGTTGAAACCTGGCGGTCGCACCGGGGAAGTTGACGCTAGCGTTGCCGAGGCGTGCACGACCGTTGTAGGGTTCCTGGAGGGCAAGAAGACGCTGTCGCAGGCGTTCTGCTTCGTTTGCCCTAATTTCAGGGTCAGCGGCTCTTCGCTGATATTTGGCCTCAACATCGCGCTCCCATAACTCGGGGTCCGCGGCTCTTCGCTGACGTTTCGCCTGGGCTTCGGAATCTCTCACGCTAGAATCGGCACGCTAGAATCGGACAGGCTTCGCTTACCCCCATTTTCTCAACAGGGTAAAGGCTGGTGATTTTGTCTCTTTGGGTCTCGCGCGTGACAAGGGTAGTTCAAGGGCGCTTTACAGGTCCCCAAGCCCACAGGGGTATGTGCCATTGTGTTTGGACCCTTTCTGCACAATCACCAGGATCGGCCCACTTTTATCGCGTACACGGACGCCACCGAAATCTGTACCTCATAACAAGCTTCGCTTCAAAAGACAAGTGATGTAAAGGAGAGGTAAAACTCGTATGAGCACTTCTGCTGTCGCAGCGACAAAGGATGATGTTTAGTAAGATATTGTGACAGAGTGATGAAGAATACGTTTTGAGAGGACTTGAAGAAGACGAAGCTCGGGACTTCGCGTGCTTACGATGATCTTGTCAGCCGCTTCCAGTCTTGTAAATACACTGTAAATACATTTCTTACTTCTTTTCCCCCGTAACATTTTTGGTGGAGTTTGCGGGCTTAAGCGCAAGACGGATTTACGCAGCGGGCGCTCCTTGACTGCATCTACCATGCCAGCTCAAGGCGAGGATGCTTCGGGCTCGTCGGCCCCCACGCCAACCGTCATTGTGGCACAACCGGGCGACCCCGGCACCTTTTCCGGCACTGACAACACGGATGTTGAAGACTGGCTTCAACTTTATGAGCGGGTGAGCAAGAGCAACCACTGGAACCAGACCGCCATGCTGGCTAATTTGATATTCTATCTCGCGGGAACGGCACGCGTCTGGTTTCAGACCCACGAAGAGGAACTTACCACCTGGGGCATTTGCAAACAGAAGCTCACGGATTTTTTTGGCAAGCCTGTTGGACGTCAGCGCGCCGCTCAAAAAGACCTCGCTTCGCATGTCCAGACGTGCACTGAGTCCTACCTCACATACACCCAGGACGTGCTCGCTCTGTGCCGCAAAGTGGATCCGAGAATGTCCGCGGCTGATAAGGTCGCACATGTCATTAAGGGCATAGCAGATGACGCCTTTCACCTCCTCGAGTTTAAGAATTATTCTACTGTACAAGCCATCATTACCGAATGCAGGCGGTTTGAAGAAGCCAAGAGCCGCCGCATTGCCCACCCGTTTCCCCGCCTCCCCAACACGGCTGCTACGTCCACCTGCGAAGACCTCCGCAGTCTGCCCACGCCCAATCGCTCAGATGACATCTGATGACATCGAATTGGCCAACGTTGGCTTGACCAATGTCTGCTCCATTAATCGGCCTGACTACGCTTCGTCCACCTCTGTCCATGCGCCCTCGCCACATGAATGCCCCTCCGCGGTATCGCAACCCGGCTGAATGGCACACTCCCGACGACAGGCCAATATGCTTCACTTGTGGCCGTATCGGTCATATTTCACGTCACTGCCGCTCTTCGTGGAATTCGACCCCTTGGCCCTATCTGCCATCCGACCGCCCGCCTCATGCTGCTTCTCGCTTCCCACCGCGCATGCAACCAGTAACTCCTGGCGACGCTTCTCGGCCCGCCCGCTCTAGCCGCTCTCCTTCGCCACATCGCCGCTCCTCCCGCTCGCCCCATCGCGTCGGTCACCGTCGCCCAGCTCCTTCCGGCGCACGCTTTCGGAAAACTAACGGGTGCAGCACCTAGAGGTGATGCTGCTATACCGACCCGACGCCAAAATCCTCTTCTGACCCTGCCCACACATCGGAACCTCATCAAAGTGAACGTGGATGGTGTACCTGTTACGGCTCTGATTGACACTGGCGCGCACGTATCTGTCATGGGTGCTCAGCTTCGCCATCGTCTCAAGAAAGTCCTCCCTCCTGCCCCGTCGCCTGTGCTCCGAGTCGCCGACGGGGGAACGCCGGCTGTTGTTGGCATGTGTCCAGCTCGTGTGAGTGTCGCCGATCATCATACTTCTGTTTTATTCTATGTCCTAGAACACTGCCCTCACGACCTATCCTGGGACTTGACTTTCTCTCAGCCCATTCCGCCTTGATAGACTGTTCTGCTGGTGTTGTGCAACTCGCTCTACCTGTTGC
Source organism: Dermacentor silvarum (assembly GCF_013339745.2). NCBI lineage: Eukaryota > Metazoa > Arthropoda > Arachnida > Ixodida > Ixodidae > Dermacentor > Dermacentor silvarum. The sequence continues at coordinate 129,246,633 of NC_051163.1, forward strand.
TATTGATCCCCCCGACAGTGCTCCGATCTGGCTATGTTCCACAGAGCATATTCGCCTCCCTCACCTTGCCGTTACCTACATAGGTGTTTCACCCGTTCCGCCCATTCCAGACGGTGACTACATCGTATCGCCTAATCCGGATGTCCTGCTCTCGCATAACGTCGCATTTCCTCACACCGTCATTACCATTACGGACAACACGTCCTGTCTTCCGCTAGTGAACTTTGGACTTAGTACACAAGTTCTCCCGCGCGGCATATCACTTGCGCAAATGACGCCGGCCCGAGACTACCAGATTTCGGGTTTAACTGCTGACGACTCCTCGTGTGCAACTCTTGCTGTGTCTCCTGCCCCTTCAGACTTGAATGCCTTAATGAAAATGATCGCGCCCGACCTTCCGCCCCAGTGTGCCACTGAACTACGTTGCCTCCTTGCCTCGTACTGGGACTTATTCGACCTTGGAGACCGTCCTCTCGGACAAACATCTGTTGTCAAACATCGCATTAACACCGGGGATGCGAGTCCAATCCATCGGCGACCCTACCGTGTCTCTCCTACCGAGCGAGACATCATCCAACACGAAGTTGATAAGATGCTTTCTCGTAACATCATTGAACCTTCTTGCAGCCCATGGGCATCCCATGTTGTCCTATTTAAGAAAAAGGACAACAGTTGGCGATTTTGCGTAGATTATCGGCACCTAAACAAGGTAACCAAGAAGGACGTCCATCCGCTACCACGCATTGACGATGCCCTGGATTGCCTCCATGGAGCACAATATTTTTCGTCCATAGACTTTCGCTCCGGGTACTGGCAAATTGCCGTCGATGACATGGACAGTATGTGAGAAGGGCATAGAGAGGATGCCCAGCCTGCACCACCAAGGTATGGACCATGAGAAAACGGCTTTTATTATTGCGATAGCAATTATATGGACACTCAAAAGCAGATTTCTGCCGTCGGCGTCGCCGTCGCCGTCGCCGTGAGGTTCCGTATGACGTCAATGGAGATGAAGTCGCCGCGCGCCGAACGCTGTATGTGCGAGTGAAAGGGCGCGAGGGGCGCGCGCTTTCACGGGGAGTGAATGCACGGCGGAGAACAAACGCGCGTTCTGCGCCGTGCTCGCTTAAGGGCTGCAGAAGTAAGCGTCTCTTTCCTCCTTTACAATCACCATATATGTAGAGCAAACGCGCCTTCTTCCGACGCGCGAGAGGCCGTGGGGGAGGCGACTTTTAGCTGCGGCACCAAGTGCCTATTTATATCAGAGGCTCCGGCAACAGTCACCAATGCCGCACGCATTTTGAGCGAACGCGGGCAAAACGCCGACGGCGTCGACAATAGTTCTGCGTGTTGCCGGTGCTGCTGCATGTCCAAGTTTATACAGCTGATAAAGCTAATATCATTACTCCGTATAGCTCTCTACAAATTTGCTATCGCAATTGATGCTTCGCCTTTCAGGTGAAACTACGACTTTTATTACTCCCGACGGCCTCTATCAGTTCAAAGTGATGCCTTTCGGGTTATGTAATGCCCCAGCCACATTTGAACGAATGATGGACGCCCTCCTACACGGTTTCAAGTGGTCCATCTGCCTCTGTTACTTGGACGATGTGATCGTTTTTTCTCCGACTTTTGCGACGCACCTCGAACGCCTATCGACAGTCCTATCTGTTTTTCGTCGGGCGGGGCTACAACTCAATTCGTCCAAATGCCACTTCGGTCGTCGTGAAATTTCTGTGCTCGGACATCTCATCGATTCTTCTGGTGTCCGTCCTGATTAAGATAAAATCCGGGCAGTGAAAGACTTTCCCATGCCAACGTGCGCCAAGGACGTTCGCAGCTTCTTGGGCTCCTACTTTCGTCGGTTTGTCCGCAATTTTAGGACATTGCACGCCCTCTTACTGAGCTCCTCAAGAAAGACGCTGCCTTCATTTGGGGCCGTGAGCAAGCTCGTGCTTTCACTGAGCTGATCCGGCTGCTTACTTCCCCTCCCATTCTCGCTCACTTTGACGCATCAGCTCCAACAGAAGTCCGTACCGATGCCAGCGGCCATGGTATTGGAACTATCCTGGCCCAGAAACAACAAGGACAAGAACGTATTATTGCTTACGCCAGCCGCCTTCTTTCCCTGCTGAGCGTAAATATTCTATCACTGAGCGCGAGTGTCTGGCTCTCGTTTGGGCAGTGCGAAAATTCCGCCCCTATTTGTACGGCCGGCAATTCACAGTCATCACTGACCACCACGCTCTGTGTTGGCTTTCATCTCTGAAATATCCTTCTGGGCGCCTTGACCGATGGTCTCTGCGACTTCAAGAATACAACTACTCAGTTGTATACAAGACAGGCCGGTTACACAACGATGCGGACTGCCTGTCGCGCCATCCTGTCGACCCATCTGGCGTTTCTATGGCCGGCATTCCTGTCACCGTTCGCTCTTTGAGTGCTTTTGACGATATCGGAGCGGAACCACGCCGGGACGACTTCTTAAAAGACATTATTCAACGGCTGACTTCAACGACGCCCGACCCTTCCCTTCGAATGTTTGAACTCCACGATGGCATCTTGTACCGCTGTAACATGCGCCCTGACGGCCCTGACCGACTCTTGATTGTCCCTTCGCATCTGCGCCAGACTGTTCTTGCCCAGCTTCATGATGTGCCGACTGCCGGTCACTTTGGCGTGTCACGGACTTACGACCGTGTTCGTCGGCGCTTTTTATTGCGATAGCAATTATATCGACACTCAAAAGCAGATTTTTGCCTTCGCCGTCGCCGTCGCCGTGAGGTTCCGTATGACGTCAATGGAGATGAAATCGTCGCCGCGCGCCGCCGAACGCTGTATGCGCGAGTCAAAGGGCGCGAGGGAAGCGCTCTTTCACGGGGAGTGAACCCACGGCGGAGAACAAACGCGCGTTCTGAGCCGTGCCTCCTTAAGGGCTGCAGAAGTAGGCGTCTCTTTCCTCCTTTACAATCACCATATATGTAGAGCAAACGCGCCTTCTTCCGACGCGCGAGAGGCCGTGGGGAATGGGGGGAGGGGGGAAGGGAGGCGACGTTTAGCTGCGGCACCAAGTGCCTATTTATATCAGAGGCTCCGACAACAGTCACCAACGCCGCACGCATTTTGAGCGAACGCGGGCAAAACGCCGACGGCGTCGACAACAGTTCTGCGTGTTGCCGGTGCTGCTGCATGTCCAAGTTTATATAGCTGATAAAGCTAATATCATTACTCCGTATAGCTCTCTACAAATTTGCTATCGCAATTGATGCTTCGCCTTGCAGGTGAAACTGCGACCACTTTTTGGCCTGGTCTTTACCGTGACGTCTGCCGTTATATCGCAGCGTGTGACCTTTATCAACGACGAAAAAAGCCGACCACACTCCCTGCTGGCCGCCTTCAACCACTTGACGTGCCATCAGAACCATTCTTTCGTGTAGGCATTGATCTTTTAGGCCCCTTTCCTACGTCTCTTTCGGGAACTAAGTGGATTGCTGTAGCAACAGATTACGCCACCCGATACGCAATCACACGGGCTCTTCCGACAAGCTGTGCAACCGATGTCGCCGATTTCCTACTAGAAAACGTCATCCTTCACCACGGTGCCCCTTGACAGCTCCTCACCGAACGAGGCCGATACTCTCTTTCTAAAGTTGTTAATGACATTCTACACTCGTGCGCGACTAAACACAGACTTGCTACTGCTTACCATCCACAAACGAATGGTCGAACCGAGCATCTCAACCGGACCCTCACTGAGATGCTATCCATGTATGTCTCCGCTGACCATCGCGACTGGGATGTTGCATTACCATTCGTTACCTTTGCCTACAATTCTTCTCGCCACGATATCGCAGGCTTCTCTCCGTTCTTCCTCTTGTTTGGCCGCGACCCTACGCTACCTTTCGACACCCTCCTGCCTGATAGCCTGCATTCCACACCAGAGTACGCCCGGGTCGCGATATTCCAGGCACAAGAGGCACGCCATATTGCCCGACGTCGACTTGTGGACTCGCAGGAAAATCAGCGGTGCTTATATGACACCCGCCATCGTGACGCCTACTACACACCAGGCGCCCTGGTTCTCCTTTGGTCTCCGTCGCGACGCGTTGGCCTCTCGGAGAAGTTGCTTTCACGCTACTCTGGCCCTTACCGCGTCTTGCGTCAAGTAACCGACGTCACCTACGAAATCGCCCCTCTTGACCCCACCGTGCCTCAGCCTCGTTCCGACGTAGTCCACGTAGCGCGTCTTAAGCCGTATCATTCGACCGCCTCCTAACCAGCACCGGGTCGGTGCTTCAGCCGCCGGGGGTCATGTGACAGAGTGATGAAGAAGACGTTTTGAGAGGACTTCAAGAGGAAGAAGCTCGGGACTTCGCGTGCTTACTATGATCTTGTCAGCCGCTGCCAGTCTTGTAAATACACTGTAAATACATTTCTTACTTCTTTTCCCCGTAACAATATTAAGTCGAAAGCCTTATATGCATAATCGTTCAGTCGACTTTCAACATCCTTGAGCGACAAAACCTTGTCGACTCGGTGTATAGTAATTTACTTACTACACTGACCGGCATCGTGTCTTACCTACATGCAAATGCTCACGCAACAGTTCTGATGGTGTGCGCGTTACCGTCGTCATCGTCTTCTATGAGTAAGCAAGCAAGATCACGGAACAATTTTCATGGTGCGCGGGTCAAGCAATGCTCCCGCAGCAATTTTGAGGGTGCGCGGATCCCCGTCGTCACCGTGTTAATTAAGACATCAACATACACCAATTCAGGCACTTGAATCCACGACCTTTCGTGTTAATTAGGGCGAAGCTAATTACGGCACTTATTAAGGTAGCGTCAATTAAGACACTCGAACCAGTGACCTTTGGTCGGAAAAAGCAAGTAATAAGAAGTAATAACGCATTCTAATAAGAATATCAAGTAATTTAATTAATATTTCTTGAGCACGGAGGCTTTCGCTTTCACCCTCTCTGGCGTATGCTAAAGTGACTATCAATGTTTTTACATACTACTTCTCCCAGCGTCATTCAAGGTATACAGAAGACTAATAACCATGTGATGGCATAATTTTCTCGATAGTTCATTATTGTGAAGTACGCTTACAAGACTTCTTGGGCTTTCACCAACCTGCAGCAAGCCAGTGTCCTGGCTAGTTGGAAGATAGCATTGCAACCGCACTGTATGCATTGTACCACCAAATTTCCTGGTGACTAAACCAATTCTGTCGCCCCATGCCTGTGCTCTCAATAGCAATCAGAGTAAACAGTTGTGAAATGCCGCATTTCGGCAACCTTTGCGTTCTCCTTTGTGCAAAATACTAGCGAAATAAACCGAATGGTGTTCCATTCGTTGGAGGCGACCCCGGTTAAAACCACTGTCAGGGGTTTCGCGCCAAACCTGTAACCTCAAGTCATCCCTTATGAAGGAGTCTCAACAACTTCCAAGCGCTTAATTCAATTAATAGGTCATGTTAAGTGGCGTTCAAGTAAATGACACAAGTTTAAGTTTTTTTCCTACGACAGTGATCCAACATTTCCCTTCCAGAACTGCAGTTTATCTGTACCTTTTGCAAGGCTGTTCTGCGTAATTTTCTCGTCCATTGATAGACCGTAGTGACCGCTAACGAACTAACACGTCTAAATTTCTGCGGCCATTTGCCGTTATTCAACGTCCATGGTGATGAACCCACGGTTTCTGTTCAGTTCGTTTTTCTATCATATTTGGGCTGTACACATTTCTCCATTGGTTAATAAATCAGTGCATTGGAAATAGCTTACTAACCGAATGACACGTGTTGTGTTCGGTTCTTCCCCGTAAATTGGTGGAATACTGTAACATTATTCGAGTTGATATATCGAGAGGCTCTACGGATTCGTCCTAAGAGTGTTCGCCATTCCTCATTTAATAGTAAAAAAAAAAACTTCTTGACATGCTGGAAAAATATTTATGTTGACTTCCCACAGACATCAGAAAAGTTCCTTTGGAAAATGAAATGCATGGGCGTTCCAGTTAACTAAATTTGTGCTTCAATGCATAAAACAGCGTTTTCCTCAAAAAGTTAACTGGAACGCCCATGCATTTCGTCGGACACTTTGAAAATTAATATCTCGAAACTGGTTCAGTCCTGAGAATTCGTTCGAAGCGAATACGCCTTGCGAACTCAGCGGCTATAATTCGTAGATTCAAAGATGTGCCATAAAGTGATTGATTAAAAAGCTAATTAGCGTAATTATGTTAACTACTTAATTAGGCGTTTTGATTTCACGTCTAATTAATGGTCGCCTTAACGAGTATTTTAGATCAAGGGTTATAGTTGTGCTATCTACCACAGGTTATCTTTAAAAATCGGTGCAGCTAAAATGAAACACCCTGTAAATAAGGAGAGAGAGAGAGAAAGTGGTTACACTTCAGTCAAGAAATTCGTCTAACGTGTTTCGCTCGCACTTTGTGCAGCCCGTGCTGTGCAAGTGCGTGCTGTCGCTGAAGATGTACGCGGCCACGGCCTCCATCAACTGGATGTTCGTCGAGGGACTGCTCCTGCACTCACGCGTGGCAGTTTCCAGTGTTCCGGCAGGACGCCCCTTTCCGGCTCTACTACGCGCTCGGCTGGGGTGAGCAGGCCTGCGCACAGGTGGCGCCATCTGTCATCATTGTCCGCACGTCGCGCGCAGCGCTCAATATCGAACCAACTAAAGGCTCGCACTGCGGGGCACTGTACACGGCGTACTGTAGATGCAAGAAGCGGGGAATTCTCCGAGGACGCCCTCGCGGGAAAATTCGGACAGTCGCTTTAACGGATATCGATGACGATAAACCAGAAAGCTGGCTCGAAGCGGGGTGACAGATGTACGAGTAATTGTACTGCGTGACATACGTAGCGGGCAGTGCTACGAATACTGGAGGGACTTCTGGCACTGCTTGCAGTCGCGAAAAAAAAGTAGTGCGTCGCATACGAAAGAGAGATATCGGTACGAGTCATTTAATTAAATCTAGTATTAAACCTAATACCTTTGGGTTGTCAAATATCACGTATTTATTGCTTGGAAGGCCCGTCACAGATTTGAACCTATTTACCGCCGAATTTGCTGAGTGACACATCCCTACGACCAGTGGAAGCAGCGCACCGCCCGCGTTCGTGATCAATGCATATAGCACTTCCGGTGCTCATAAAAAAATGAAGATAATACTTGTAGCTTTTTGTACTTGTATATATGAAGTTTTCATTCTGTAGAAACTGTAGCACATCCAAAACAGCTGCACTGCGAAACGCGCGGAGTGATACCTCTATCACCGAACCACTTGCGTATCTTCCGCTGCGTCGCCTAGTAAGCCTGAAACGGAATATAGTAAGTGTAAACCAAGACCGCTGCCCTGTACGCGTTCGAAAAGCCGACGTTCGGTTTCGCCCCACGCGATTGGCCTAGACTGGCCTAGGCCACGATATCGGCACGGCCTGGACAATCGCGTGAGACGAAACCAAACGTCGGCTTTTCGAATGCGTACAAGATAGCAGCCCAGGTAGCGCGAATTCACGCGGTACTGCAGCATTCATATTATTGAAATACGAAGCACGGTCATTCATTTAATGTTAAGCATATTGTCATGCTTGATAGAGCAAGAAATGTATGAGGAAACATCTATAGACTTAGTATGTTTGTGGCATGTGCGTGGCTAATTTAGGGCACATGCCAGGAAATCCAAGTCGAAGACTAGTGAAATTGTGTTGGCTTAGCAAACATTGTAAGACAAGCACCGCTTTCTAGACATGCTACCTTAAAATGTGTTACGAAATACATTGGCGTTCCAATTCACAGCTTCCCAAACCAATGCCTCTAACAATGCGGGGCGTTCCTAACTGGAACGCCGAAGCCTTTTTTCGCCGGTTCAGGACGTCGTGTACTAGCGGACCTAGAAAGGAGGAACTGCCCTCCCTCCCCGATACTTGCCGGCACTTACGCGCTCACGTAATGTACTCTACATTGACCGCCCGTTGTGAACGCTGAATGCGCCCCTGAGGTCTTGTTATCAATGCGAAAGCATTATATGCCCCCATGCCGCTGAAAATCCGGCGAACGTCCGGTGTTTACATCAGATGGTATCAAAACCCACGTGACTAAGTGATGACGTCACGTTCATGGCGCTGGACCTGCTGCGGCTCACATTGGGGAAATCCACGGTGAACAGCCAGAGCACCGGACGGACGCCATGGCCCACACCACAAAAAAACTGATTTTGCTCAATTCGAAATTTTAGTTGACCCACGTTCAAAACCGACCAGGCCCACTCCCACAATCGACTTGGCGCACCCTCAAAATTTTGGTGTCCCACCCTGAAACTTGACTGCCCGATTCGAGAACATGGCCAAGTGGTCACGTCACGTGACATACTCACGTGAACAAGTAAGAACCTCAAGTTACAAGGTCACATGACCAAGTGATGACGCCATGTGACAATGTCACGTGAAATGGAAGTTGAAATAGCATGGACCGCGATTTGGTCGAAACGGCCAGAATGCTTTCGCATTCATGAGTATTGCTTACTCAGTGTTCAGTGCTGTTCGTATCGCACAGAATATGCTACGTCTACGGACGTGTCATGCGCTAGGATATCAATCGCACTGCAGTGCTGATAGCTATATACGGAGTGACCGCAAAGCAGAAACTGTTCAAATGCAGCGCTTCGGCATCCCTGGAGTGCACGACGCTGCCGTGCGACGTCGCACGTGACATTAGTTAATGCATGGCCTCCGAGGTTACAGCCACATGAAATCAATTCAAAGCAACTACTACTACTACTACTGAGAAAATAAGCCTCGAAACATCTTAAGACTCACGATGCATTTACACGCAGCGGACTCCAGGAGTCCCTCCTTCAGCCAGCCACTCAGTCAAAATTCCTACGGCCATACCCAATCGAAGAACGAACGAACGCACGAAGAAAGCGACGAGCAGTCACGTGGTGTGCACAGCGATCGGCCTCTCTTCGTAAACCAATACAGCCAGGAGATGGCAAAGTGGGCGACCTACGTGCAACCTTCCATCACACGACTCGCACTGTTTTCTTACGCTTCCCTTCAACGTCACTTTACGCGCCACCATTCTTGCTCGTGTATTCTGGCGTATTTGGCTGCGTGCCGGCCGCTTGAAATGCGCCATTTTCTCGCGTTCTGAACGTTGCCCGCATCGAAATTCCCTCCTTTGTTGCGTAGCGGTCCCGCTTTTTCATTCTGAGGAAAACTCCGCAGCTATTGTGAGGCGTGCCGGGCACGTCTTACGTTGACGAAGCATCTACGCCTGATGGAAAGCATGGAAAAAGTAGCGTTTTTGAGGACCCCAGAGTTGTTTTCGTTTCTCTTTTTTGCCTCTTTCTCTCTGTCTCTTTCTTATTTGGCATACGAGGTGCGTACACCGCCTGGAATGCTAGATGACGGGACCTTGTCCTTTTGTGTGCAGGCATAGCACTTTTGTTTGTATGTTTGTTTGTTTGTTTGTTTGTTTGTTTGTTTGTTTGTTTGTTTGTTTGTTTGTTTGTTTGTTTGTTTGTTTGTTTGTTTTGCTTTGCTTTGCTTTGCTTTGCTTGCTTGCTTGCTTGCATTTCCTAAGAGCCACATTCTTGTTTTTCGTTTTCTTTCCTTTCAGAGAGCACAGTGCCGCTCTATAGCGAAGTTAAGTTAATCGTTATGATCTTGGTTTCGTCCATGGTCATATATACTGAGAGAAGTATTCTCTGATGCGGGCTAGTTGGTTCATAATGAACAAATAGCTTATACTGCGGAAACTACGAGAAGGGCGGAAAGAAAGATTGGACCGGGTGCAGTTTGAGGACGAGCTTCTCAATCACGGTTCGCATCAACGCACTCCATCCACGATAGCTCGTTGCTGGTCCGTTTATACCGCGCGTAGTCGCGCCAGACGCACATGAGCCATATAGACCAGGACTAGTGGCGGCCGGCTGAAAACTGTGCATTGAGTCCTTCTCCAGGACGCGTTCAACTGCTGTAGAAAGCTTCACGCATCCTAATTACGGGACGAGTGACCGAATTCTCTAAGTTTTCCCTTCGTATGTTCGTTTTTTCCATAGGAAAGCCGCGTCCGCTAACGACATGTTCAGCGTCACGATTGGCTGGAATTTTAGCGCTAAGAGCTTTCTGCGAATACGGGTTCAGTTGCTTGCTGAAGCGGCTCGGTGCCTCCGGGGGAAGGAAGCCCAAACCTTTTGCTACAGAAACTAAGATAAGAAAGCCATGCGGTCTGTTTTATCTTTCTTTCCCCTCTTGAATATTGCGCAGTGCGTTATCTTTCATACTTTGACGTTCCGTGAGCCCTTCTTTGTTTTCTTGCTTTATTTCTTGTTTTCTTCTGGCCTTTTGTTTAGTCCCGTTTCTCTACGAGTGAACCTAAAATTTTCATGTATCGCACTTTGCACATTATTGCATTTTACTCTAGTTTAAAGTCAGCCAAATGACTACATTGAATCATGTATGTTAAAGTAAAAAGAAACGCACCTAAATTCTACACAAGCGTTACAAGGACGCAGGATAACAGGAACTTAGGGCTTAGTTTGTCATCTCCGAATCACCTTCTTGTTGGACCATTTTCGGGAATAACATTTAATGTCGCTGACAACTTACGGAACTGCAAAATTTTATGCGGTCATAAACAACGTAATCAGTACTAAATTTCAGTGTACATTTATTTCGCCTTTCCTTCCCGCCCCGGACACAAGACACGCAAAATTTCAATCTCGCTTCCTCCTCTAATATCTATGAGGAACTGCTAATCGAACTTGCAGATGTCAGCCTCTGAAACAACATATCAATGAATATTGAACTTATCAGCAATTTCCATTTATCAACTCTATAATCACAACGTGATCTGAAGCATCTGAATCATCTCGAACATCCTGCTCTTTTTTTTCGTTCACTACGGTTGAAATACTACCACTCTGAAAATTTAATAACTGTTTTAGAGCACGAAAACGTTTAAGTTTTATGGAGTGCTTCCACACTTTATGCGTGCTTTCAGTTCAGAAATGCTGAAACGTTGTTCAAGCGACTTCGTCCGATCATTGCTAAGCCAGAGAACTGCCAAGCTCAAGATTGAAGAATACCTCTCGCAAGAAATCACCCTCGATTCACGCGGCACGCCTCAGGGCTCAGTCATCTCGCCAACAGTGATCGCCAGAAAGCCCGGCACCAAGTAAGTCATTATTCAACATCGCAATGATCGGGCTTTCCAAGGAGCTCGCGAAGATTCAAGGAATAAACCATACCATCTACGCAGATGACATCACCATC
>NC_051163.1:129258036-129433036 GCF_013339745.2 Dermacentor silvarum
CATCCGCCTCCGTATGCGGGAGGACCGAGTTCAAATCCCGGTGCCGCCGGGAACCCACCGGTTTTTTCAATGGGAAGAGACGTCCCCTGGCCTGGTGCTCGGCTGTCGTGGGGGTCCGCATCTCGAAAGAAGGCACAATTGAGATTTCAGCTCTTGTCTCTGGGCGCCTCTTGTCCAACCACAGACGGCCTTGTAGGCAAGCATCCGCCGCGGCTGTGGGAGGCAAGTGCTGCCGCCGGGTACCTACCGGTAAAATAGGTACAAGCGCGCTCCCGGCCTGGTGCTCGGCCATTATGGGACCTAAACGGTTGGAAAAGGGGTGTTTGACCTCAACCCGAAGGCGCCCCCACCTCAATAGGTGCTTGGGGCGCCACATGGGAAATGACCGCCATGGGAGCGGCTCAGACATCACTTGTTTTCCGTGCTCACGTTGGTTTCGACGGGAATACAGGACGCAGGCTCCTTTCCCAAGCGCATCACCCCTCAAGAAAGCCGAACGCCAGGCCGGGGCACGCTTGTACCCACTTGAACCAGTGCGTGCCCGGCGGCGGTGGAATCGAACCCACAGCCTCCCGCAGCCGAGGCGGGCGTTCTACCACTAGGCATCGGCCATTGCTGGTCGACAAAGCGAAGCGAAAGCTTCGCACGACTGACAGTTGAAACCGCGTAGAAAAACGTGCGCTGGGCATGCCGTCGATGCCGCCGCGTCGTCCGTCGAACCGAAAGCTGCCAGCAGACGGCGCGCCCCACAATTCCCTGCGATTTCTCGTTTTACGGGTCACCTATTGATGGCAGGAACGCGAACGATAACAGCGGCCATCATTCGGAGTGTCTCGCTGCACAAGTGCATACGAGACAAAGATTACGAGCGAGTTCATGCAACTTGATCGAGAATGCGTGGGGGGCGAACATGGCTGAGTGTAAAAAAAACAAAAAAAAAGCTAGTCGCGTTGATTCAAGTACTTTAACTGCTTTCTTTTTTCCGCGAGGGAACTAAGCGGAGAGAGTAAACTAAACGAATCGCCCAAGTTCGCGTGGGCGACGTGTACAGAAATTAAATGAACAAGTGCATGAGAGGCAAAGATTGCTGGCGAATAACGATACTTTATCGACAATGCGTGGCGCGCAAATTAGCCCGATTGGTGTATGCGAATCACGTTGATTGAGATGCTTTGCTTGCTTTTTTGCGCAAGCAATTAAGAGCAGACGGTAAGCTAAACGAACCACCCAAGTTTACATCAGCGCGGTGTCTAGATATCTTATCGCCGCGGAAAAAAGAAAAAAGAGCAGTACACACCCTAACTTTTGTTGCTTTACTCCATTATACAAATTTCATGTCACCACATAGGGTCTCTTCGTATTCTCTTGCCGTTGCATTCGTGATGTTTACCACAGAGGCAGGCGTCCTCGCCTGTTAGCATAAACCGGTCCTGGTTTAAAGTCGTATCCCAGCTTGTTTTCTTGATTACCAAGTATTCCGAGTATAACAAGGCTATGAACTTTTCGAGCTGTGCGTGACCTTAAAACAAAAGAAAACATTAAATACAAAACAGCGCGGGTTCTGAGTCTGTACTTTTTATTCTTGGCAATATTTTTCTTTCTTTTTTTTGCAGAGCTGTCAACTACAAAATGGTAAGCTAGATTCTAATGACACACTTTGTGCCACTGATTTCATGGTGGTGTCGGGTGCGCGCCTCCGCAGATGGCGCACTTTGGGTCACACTGATGATCTTCTGGTGGGGAAACCATGCGCAGCCGCGGCATTTCCTTTTGTCCTCGCCGTTAGGGCAGACGTCTGCTCTATGGTCGAGCTCTCCACACGTGTAGCAAACGTCTACTTGCCTACGATACAGGGCGCAAGGCAACATGACTGTCCCGCAGACCACGTGATTCGGCACCCTTTGTCCTTCAAAGAGCACAACGATCGTGGGGGTCTTCTTGATTCTTCGTACTTCCAATGCCTCGGAGTTGCGGTGGTGGATGATGAGCACCTTTAGATCGGCGTCGCTTATCCCGGGGTCCACCCCCCACACCACTCCCTTGCAGGTGTCATCCGATGCCGCAATGTATGCTGCCACGTCGAAGGGGCCCTCCTTCGTGTGGATCCTCTGGATCCTGGCGTACGCGCGCGCATTCGCCTCATTCGGCGTGGAAATAACTAGAATGTTCTGGATGCCATTGGGACACACCGTGTCATCCTGCACTTGCTCCGGCGCCAGGGCCGCCGCCATGGCCAGCGCCCGTGAGAGTTGTATTAAATCCGACTTTTTCAAGTCCAGCCCTCCTCGAGGTCGTACGATGATCTTGAATTGCCCCCTCGGTAGTCTGGAGAGCCTCGAGTCGTCCACGATACGCTTCAACGCACTCCGTGGTGCGGCCGTGCGGCGGCCGCGTTTCTCGCCTTTTTGCTTCGCTTCGGGCCCCGGCATCCTTGGCTCGCCCGGCCCGCTCTTCTTCTTCCTTTTGCCCAGCGCTGTTACCCAGCCTGAGCACTCCGCGTCCTCCGGGGTAATATCCATGCATTTAACAATCACCACGCTTGGATTGGAGGCCATAGCACCGCGTCTCGCCGGACTCGCCGAGCGTCTTGCCGAGCGGCCACCGCTTCGCCGTTAGGCTGAGCGCGTTAGGTTTAGCGCGCCAGTGTGGCCCACCAGAAAACAGCTCGGAGAAAAGTCACAAAAGCACCCACCGGTGAAAGTTCGGTGTCCTCAGATTCCTTGCGACAAACCGGGTCGAATGATGGAAATGTGTAGCGTAGCAGCCAAAAGAACCTGACGAAAACATTTAACAAAGCTGGAGCCGATATTCAGTCGGCCGCACTGGTCGGCTTCTTCTTCCTTCACCGTAACAGACTGAGAAGTGCGACTTTGTAATGGAAATAATAAACTACGTTTTACTTGCCTATGCGTATACGTGCTTCAGTATAGATGCGTATATCGAAGCTGGCAAGCGTGCACCTTCCTGCTGCGCAAAAAGAGTGGAAATACATGCAATAAGTGCTGAAAATATCGCGAGTCACCCTGGTGACTACTACGCCCGCGAGTGCTGTGCCGGTATAGCCGTAGCGCGGTTCGGCGGAAGAAGTTGCGCTGCAGCTACTCGTCTTCCGCTCGGAAAAGTAGGGCAAGAAAAGAAAGCCTCAGTTTCGCTCGAAAGGCGAAGCATCGATTGCGAGTGCAAATAATTAGACGGCTATACGAAGTAAGAATTCAGCTTTATCGGCCGTATGAACTTATAAACACTCGCTTACTATCTCGCTTGGGTCATATTGATGGTTCGCAGTATTTTGAAATAAAAATAAAAAATAAAAATTTTAAAAAGTTAACGAGCATGGTCTCATGCGCGCAATGGTCGAACATTGAACACATCTCACTCGATGGCCACGTGCACTCGCTGTCAAAACGCTGGCGTGAGCAAGCGCCGCAGTAGCAGCGAGCGAAGTGATCTTCGTGCGGCCTCTCGCTTCAACGGGAACTACGCGGCGAGAATACAGCGCACACGAAGCTATCAGCCTTCGGCGCACTTGGACTCTGGCCCCATTTCAGATCGCTTTCAAGATATATAGGGGCCGCGCGGCCTCCGGAGTAGTGGTTCTAAACATGCGGTTCTCCCGTAGGGGGATTGTCAGGTCCCACCAGCTATGCCGGATAACTTAGGCTGCAGACAGTGATGCAGGAAAGTCCGGTAACAAACCTCATAAGGTGACCACCCTAAATGGCTTAACCTCCTTCCTCTATCCAGCTCTCCTTCCTATATACTTTCTTTTTTCAAAGCTCGACCGCTCTATCCCCCATGAAGCCACTGGCACCTTTAAACGACTCTATCGCAGACGTGCCTCATGAAATCATAGGCCTGCACTCTACGGTTCCGCCCATATACCTAAAAAGGAAAGAGAATTATGTCGATGGAACTCGTAGCATTCTCTGTATCTTATTAGGCGCACGGCGGCTGGTAATTCGATAAGCAGAAAACAGTGTATATCACGTTCACTGTGAGCTGGTCACCGAAAATGAACGCCCGGTCACGTTGGTTCCTCAAGGAAATCGTCCTTGTGGTACTGCTCGTTCCGGTAACTTTTGCCCATCACCAATGTTACTCACCAAAAAATTGAAGAAATATTCAAGGGAAATCAACTTAGAAATAAAGCATCTATGTATGTAGAAGGAGGTATGGTATGGTATATGGTATGGTATGGTACGGTATGGTTTGGTAAAACTTTATAAAGTCCGTCGGAACGCGCGTCAAGGTACTCTGAATTAAATACCGAGTCGGTATCACCTTTCGAGTATCTCGCGCTTTCTCGCTACTGCATTTCCTTTCTTCTCTGTGATATGCGACGTCAGTTAGATAATCATCTCTGAGTCATCCTCATCAGCGGGAACCTTTATTATGCCACCAACGGGTTGCAAATATAAGAGCTAGAGTAGCAGAAGTTTCTAGTGCGACAAATTCTTGTCAAATTGAACAATCTGTCAATGCTTACAAGCCGATATAATGTGGCGTAGACCTGAGTGCAGCGGTATAGGTACTAGCAGTACGTATTAGAGCAGTGCCACCACAGAATTCTTAAGCGCTAGATTATGTGTGACAATCCAGTTCTTTAATGAAATGGGTGAAAGGGCTGTCACAGATCATAAAAAAATTATTGTGGACTTTTTCTTTCAAAATCGGTATAAATCAGTGAATTCTTCATGCTGCTAAATAGCTATTTTAAACGAAGTTGTACCGCTGCAGGTACAGACTATACTGTTCAAGGCTAGATCTGCGAAGGAGTAGCACAACGTAATAACTTCCGGAATTCTTAACGTGGTGCGCGGTTTGAAAAAAGTCGCAGTTTCGCCCGAGAGGCGAAGCAATGATTATGATAGCAAATTAGTAGAAAGGTACACAAAGCAAGGATAGTAGTTTAATAGGTCATATAAAGTTGTAAACATTAGCTTACTAACTGAATAGACAAGCACGTTGTGACGCGCGCACAGTTAAACATGAACACATCTCGCTCGATAACCGCGAAAACTCGCTGTGAAAACGCCGGAGTGAGAAAGCGCGCCAGCAGCAGCGGCCAAATTGACATTCGCGCTGTCTCTTGCCTCGCTTCAACGCGAACTAAACATCGAAAGCACAGGGCATACGAAGCTAACGGCACTGGGCGCATGCACTTTGTCCCCATCGCAGATCGCGTTCAAGGTGACGCCCGCACCCGCGCGCGCACTTCGCCCACATCGCAGATCGCTTTCAAGATAGAGCGCCTGCGCGGGCGCGCTGTGAGCAGTAGCCGACGTAGCAGAACGCACCCCCCCCCTCCCTTTCTCTCTCCCTCTCCGTCGCATCGCCCCCGTGCCTCGCGCGCGAAACAAGACCGCGCGCTACCGGCCTGCCTTCCTCGCTCGCGTGCGCTGCATTGAGCTGCGATTGCCGGCTCGCCTTGTACGCTTTCACTCGCACACAGAGCGTACGGCGCGCGGCGACTATCTTATCGCCGTTGAACTTTATACGGAACCTCACGGCGGCGGCATAAATGCGCTTGGAGTGCCTATATAATTCCTATCGTAATAAAACCACACAGCACATAATGAGTCTAGAACACATTAATTAATAAAAAATACAACTTGTTCCAACCTTCAGACCATGTTTTGGAAGAGCCTCAGATTGGATATATGGTACCTGTATTCTAAATTGTTTATTGTGTTTGGAGGGTGGTTCAGCAGTATGGTATGGTATGGTAAAACTTTATTATTGTCCGTCGGAACGCGCGTCAGCACGTAGCGGGCCGCTCCCACGTCGGCACAGAAAGGCCGAGCCTCTCTGCTGCGTCGCGGGCCCGATGGACAGCCCATAGCTGTGCTTCAAGATCGGGGCTGCTTAGGACAGCCTCCCATTTGGTCGACGTGACATCGTCGCCGTCGTGTAACGCGGGGCACCACCACAGCATATGTTCCAAGTCAGCTAGGTCTGAGCATAGCTCGCAAGCATTGGCCGATTGTATATCTGGGTATATTCTGTGTAACAGTGCGGGGTTAGGGTATGCCCCGACCTGGAGTAATCTGAGTGTCAACGCCTGTGGTCTGTTTAGTTTCCTATGTGGCGGAGGATATCGTCTCCGTCCCATGTAAAAATGTTTCGTAAGTTCGTTATATGAGGAGGGAGGGTCCCGATTGTCCATAACCTCAGCGTCGCGCCACCCGGTAGCTACGCGGTCAACGACTCCTCGCGCAGCTCTGTGGGCCGACTCGTTGAGGTTGGGCGGGGCGCCCTTGATCTGCCCCATGTGTGCAGGGAACAAGATGATCGTGTGCGACTTGATGTCCTTGTCCCGTAGAATGCGCACGACCTGCTCCGAAACGGTGCCCTTGGCGAAAGCTCGTACAGCCGTCCGCGAGTCGCTGTAGATCGTGGTCCTTTTGTCGTCCAGCAGGGTCAGGGCTATGGCCACCTGCTCCGCCACCTCGGCCGACTTCGTTCGAACAGTCGCACAGTTCGTGATTTTCCCATCGTGATCGATGCCCACCGCTACGAACGCCGTCCCGTCTGGGTACCGGGCAGCATCAACAAAACAGCAATCCGGAGCCTCTTCCCGAGCTTTGCCCAGGAGAGCCTTGGCCCTAGCTCGTCTCCGACCTACGTTGTGTTCGGGATGAACGTTGCGTGGAATTGGAGCCACGACAATGCGTTCCCGCTGTTCTCGAGGGAGACCGCAGAAGCGGGACTCGATTTCCGCCGGCGGAACCCCCAGCTCCCGCAGGATGCTCCTACCCGCTTGGGTGGTGGACAACCTGGCGTACTGCGCCCTCTCCTGCGCTTCCGCGATCTCTTCCAGCGTGTTGTGCATGCCGAGACACATCAGTTTCTCCGAGCTTGTGTACATGGGCAGGCCGAGGGCCCTCTTGATAGTCTTCCTGATCAACGTGTTGAGCTTGTCCCTCTCCGACCTTTGCCAATTGTGCATGGCCGCCACGTAGGTAAAATGACACATTACAAAGGCGTGCACCAGTCTCACAAGATTGTCCTCTCCAAGACCCTGCTGCCGGTTGGCAACTCTCCGTATGAGTCTGATGGCATTATCCGTTTTCTTGGCTAGTTTTGACACCGTCAGGTTATTGGAGCCGTTTGATTCGATCGTCATACCTAGGACCCGGAGGGAGTCCACCCTGGGGATGACACCGTCCTCACTTGTCCGTAGAGTGATGTCGACGTCCTCTACAGGCTTCCAACCCTTCGGTTTGGGGCCCCTTCGTCTGGGCCTGTAAATGAGCAGTTCTGATTTCCGAGGGGAACACCGAAGGCCGGTCGGCTTAAGATATTCCTCCGTTATCTCGATGGCTTCCTGCAACGCAGCCTCCACCCGTCCATCACTGCCTCCGGTACACCAAATGGTGACGTCGTCTGCATATATTGTGTGGTTGATACCCTCGACTTCGGAGAGTCTCCTCGACAGACCGATCATGGTTAGGTTAAACAGGGTCGGGGATATGACAGACCCCTGTGGCGTCCCTCTGAAACCCAGCCTAACCGAGTCCGAAACGAGGTCTCCCGCCCTGAGAGTGGCTTCTCTGTCCGCAAGGAATGATCGTGTGTAGTTGTGGAAGTGCTTGCCCAACCCGAGGCTAGATATCTGGCTCAAGAAAAAGGAATGCAAGACGCTGTCAAAGGCCTTCTCCAGGTCTAATCCAAGTATGGCTCTCGTGTCCCTCGTGTTACGGTCAATGACTTGATATTTGATGAGCTTCATGGCATCCTGCGTTGACAGTCCTGCCCTGAAGCCTATCATATTGTGTGGGTAAATATCCCGGTCTTCCAAGTATCGCGAGACCCTGTTTTAAGATAGCATGTTCGGCGACCTTGCCCACGCACGAAGTGAGTGAAATCGGTCGGAGGTTATCGAGACTAGGGGGCTTGCCCGGTTTGGGGATGAGAATGGTGGCAGCCCTCCTCCACATCTCCGGTACTTTTCCGTCGTTCCACATCTTGTTGATAACGTCCGTCAGGTACTCCACCGACTTGTCGTCCAAGTTCCTCAGTGCCTTGTTTGTAACTCTATCCGGACCCTGGGCCGACCTGCCGTTTAAATCGTGCAGGGCCCGCCGGATCTCCTCGACACCAAACTCCGCATCCAGCTCCGGGTTCGCGACGCCCCCATATTCTGGGATGGGGGACGCCGGACCGGAGGCTACCGGCAAGTACTTCGCGATCAACCTTTCCATAACCTCCTCGTCCGAGGATTCTTGCCTGGCCCCGTGCAGCGCTCTTCCCAGCGTGCTCCGCTGGTTCGACTTGGTGTTGGTCTCGTCCAGCAGATGCTTTAGGAGGTTCCAGGACCCCCCGCTCCGCATCTGGCCGTCAATCGAGTTGCAAATTTCATCACATTGCTGTCTGGAAATGACTTTGCAGTGCTCTTCGATGCTTCTGTTGACCTCGGCAATCTTCTTGCGGAGCCTTCGATTGAGCCGCTGACCCTTCCATCTGGCCAGAAGGGACTGCTTGGCCTCGATTAGGTGCGCCAGCCTGCTGTCCATCTTCTGTACCGGGAGGTCTGTGCTAACCTCTTTGGTCGCGCCCTCAATGTCCTCACGAATCTCTGCAATCCATCGCTCCAGGTCGGGCCTCTCTTCCCCGGTCCGCTCCTCTCTCAGCTTGCGGAACTTGTCCCAGTCGGTGGATCGGAACTTGCGTTGTCTGTTCTGCTCGATCCGAAGGACGGTGGCCAAGACGTAGTGGTCGCTGCCAAAGTCCATGTTAAGGTTTGTCCAGTTCACCTCTGCCACTCCCCTGACGAAAGTGAGGTCCGGAGTCGTGTCCCGGCTGGATGACGTACCGCACCTGGTTGGGAAGGCAGGGTCCGTGACCAACATCAGGTCCAGATTTATTGCCTCTCTCCATAGGTCCTCCCCTTTACGGGTGTCATACGGGTAGCCCCACGGTATGATACGGAGCGTTGAAGTCACCCGCCACGACCAGGGGAGCGCCTCTGGCGAGATGTGCAGCTTTGGAGACAAGGGCTCTGAAGCGTTGCCTCAGATCCCTGGGACTGCTGTACACATTCAAAACAAAGATGCTCTCTCTGTTCGCCGGGCCGGGAATGATTTCTACCATGACGTGTTCGACCTTGCTCGACGCCAGCCTGAGGTCATGAACGACGTGGGTAAGCTTTTTGCTGATCAGTACACCCACTCCTCTTCCTTCGTCGTGTTTTGCGACAGACCGGTAGCCGGGCAGCACGACGCTGTTAGTTAGTGTTTCCTGCAGGAGTACTACGTGAGGCTTTTCCGAGTGCGAGCGAATAAATTGCTGCAAGGGGGCCCTTTTGTGCAGAAACCCCCTGCAGTTCCACTGCCATATTCTGAATGAATTAGTTTGCACAGCCATCCTGTGGCTGTTGCAGCTGCGTTGCTGAATTGGTCCTGTGAGGAACACTCACGTTCTGTGCCGCCGAAGCCGTCGACGGGAGTGGCAGCGCCCTCGGCCCCACGGTTGGAGCTACCACATTCTCTAAGAACGCCTCAATCTTGCAAAATCGCTGGTTGTATCTCTCCTCCATGGCCAACATACTGCCCTGAATGTGCGAGACCGTCTCGCTTAGCTGCTTCATGCTCTCGCTAAGGGAAGAGAGCATCTCGCGAATTTCCCATTTAGCCCTACCCGTAGGCGTGTCTTGCTCTCTAACTATGGCCCTCTTTTTGGCGGGCCTCTCCGTCTCGCATTCCTCAGCCATAGGTGTATCCGCCGGCTGTGGCGTCTGCCTATCTTCCGCGGCAGGTTGTGTACCTCCTACCTTCTTAATTTCCGCTATCTCAGCCATGAGACTAGCTATCGTGTCTCTCATAATCCTATTCTCACGCTCGAGTTGTGCAAGCCTCTCGCTTTCTTTGCTGTGCTCTGGCGGCGAACACCGCGTTACCTGTTCTGTAGTGCCATTGCGAACTCGATCGGCCCAGGTTGGCTGGCCCACAGGATGGCGATCCCGAGACCGGGACCTCTCGAACCGGACACGTCCTCCTCCTCCTCGGCGCCGGGAGCTGGAGCGCCCCCTAGACCGGGATCTGGATCCGGTTCTGGAACGGGAGCGCCCTCTGGAACGGGAGCGTCCCCTAGAATGCGAACGCCCCCTGGAACCGGAGCGTCCCCTACTTCCTTGTGCTGAAGACTGGCTGTCCCGGCCGCCCCCGCCGGCGCTGCCAAGTGGCGTGTCTGACGCCTGGTTTGCAGAAGCTTCTGTCGCCTTCTCCCACCTTCTTCTCCTCACGACGTACGGAATTTGATATCGCTGCAGGCACACTTTGTCTGCTGTCACGTGTGGTCCCCCGCACAGCCTGCATTTCGGAGTACATTGGTGCTGATCGTCCGGGTTCGACACACCACAGCCCCGGCATGTCACGGCCTCCGGGGTCGGGCATACTTCGGCTCGATGACCCAGCTTGCCACACGCGTAGCAATTGTCCACCTGTTTGCGGAATAAGGAACATCGCACCAACACTGGTCCGTAACGCACAAAGTTCGGCACTTTCAAACCGTCGAAAGCCACGATGACTGTTCCCGTGTTCTTGATCCTCTTGGCCCCCAACGCCAGGGGGTTCCTTTCGTTAACGATGTTCCTCTCTAGGGCCCCCGGACCGTCGCCCAACGGAATGCCCCTTATCACTCCCTTGCACGTAGAATGCGGAGCCGCCTCATATGCGCTGACTTTGTAGGGCTTGTTTTCCACTCTGATCGCCTTGATTCTAGTGTACCTCGTTGCATGCTCTCGATCCGGAGTGCTGACCACCACGATGTTCTGCTGCAAGTTCGGGCAGATGACGTCGGCCCCAGCCATGGCATCCTCGATCCCTGCCGCCTCCATTATTGCTCTGCCAACGGTCGTTGCACCGACCCTGGCTACGGCGAGCCCGCCCTTGGGACGAATTATGATCTTGGCGTCTTCTTTGGGGAGCGGGGGCATTCGCCCGGCCTTGATTAACTGTCTCTTTACTCTATCTCCACTTTGCCGCGCGCCGGCAGACACTTCAGCCTTAGGTCTAACACTTTCCATCTTGGTCACCAAGCTCCTGGCACGGGTATCCTTGTTGGCCGCGCGCCTAACCACGGCCGTCTGCCAGCCCAAATCTGCCGTAAACAAAAGGAACCCCGATCGCTCACTGCTTTTACGTACTAAAAGTTCATCGCACTTTAGCAATTATACATATATATATATATATATATATATATAGAGAGAGAGAGAGAGAGAGAAAGTAATAAATATAGTAGAAAAATGTTTCAAAAATTTGTAAATTCCGTCATTTTTTTTGTAGGACCCCAAAATTTAATAGTTTCTGAATCTTTATCACTGAATCACTAAGCATTTGCAAAAAAAAAATCAGCAGCGGTGGCAACACTGATGCATGCTTAGGTGACATCAGACAGTGAAAGCTAACAGACGGAATAAGGACTCGCTTTATTTAGTCGCATGCATCTGTACTATCCCTACACATCTGCCGGTGAACTGCCTTTCTTTCTACGGAATTTCACAGAGAAGCAACCAGCGGTACTGGAATATGCTCACTGCAGCAAATACGCGACTTCCAGCGCTTAACTCCTTTATAATAGCGCAGCTTTCTATGCCACTTTGCCGTTGTTTGATGCGTCTGCTCGGTCAGTTTCTCAGTGAGTAAAGTGGGCCGATCCCGGAGTCAGCGTAATCGGCGGTCACGTGGTGGGCTCATGTGGTGGGCTCAGGTGGTGGGCTCACGTAGTGTATTCACTGCGTATCACGCCACTCTCTTCCCGGATGTGGGACACACTTGTCCTTGCGTCATACTTTTGGTGGTTCATATAAAATGAACTCAATGGGATTGTAGCCAATTTAAAAGAAAGCTAACACTGTCATTGACTATCATTATCGACGGTCTCTACCTAATCTGTTGTAACTGTTTTTTTAATGAAGGACACGGGAGCCGAAATTGATGCAGTATGTGCATTCCATAGCTGTGGCCGCACATCAACTCCCCAACAGTGTACTACATATAATGTCGTGCCTTTTTCCTGTTCTGCCCTTTGCTACCCTAATCGTGTCATGTCTTGGCCGCATACAATGAAGCTGCGTTGGGTTATATTCGAACAGCTTTGTCAAAAAAAGATATAGAACGATTGTACGCTAGACTGAACTATGGAAAAAAAACGCAGGAGAAGCAATATATTACAACAAACAATACACGAACCCGCACCCTTCAGCGACAGCTGCTTCAGAAGCCAGTGACAGTGACTACTCCGCCGTGCTTAACCGACGTGCTTTTTTTTTTTTCGTTCAGTCTTCAGGTTGTCGTTTTAGTAGTCACATCTAAACACGAGCAGCGCGCCGTATGAAGAAGCGCGCACTCTGCAAAACCTGACGAATAGTCACGCCCAGATAAGTGAGATTCATATTTCCGGCACCGCGTAACTCGTCCAAACTAAAAAAAAAAAAAAAAAAAAAGCCTCGCGCGAGAAGAGAAAACGCGCAGACACCTATAATATGCAATGTTGGCTTCAAGCTGTTGCGCTCTTTTCCGCCAACCGCGAAACAGTCCTGCCATAAATAAAAGAAAAAATAATAGTAACATACGCGGAGAGTCAATGCGCCACCAGCCGTATATTCCTATACTCTAGCGGCTTCAGAGAGACGGCATAAGAGGCATGCATGCTATCGCGCCTTAGAAACGTGAAAAAGTAAAAAAACAAAAAGAAAGAAAGAAAGAAAGAAAGAAAGAAAGAAAGAAAGAAAGATGGAAGGAAGGAAAGAAAGAAAGAAAGAAAGAAAGAAAGAAAGAAAGAAACACAGAAGCCAGGAAATGCCAACCGAGAAAAAGACCGTGCAGCGTCGCACCATGAACACCAGAATAATAGCCAGCGGCATGTTTTTTTACACTCGGTCTAACGAAATCCGTGCAGTACTCCTAAAGCTACACGGTTTCGAGCCAGCTAACGAGCATAGAGAACCAAAGGAAGGGCTCCTCCGTCGTCCGCCGCTGATCGCCGCCCATTTGTCGCCAACTGAGCGAAATCTTAACGGAAGGATCAGCATAGCACAATGGGCGAGAGCCGTGCTCCCTCGCAGAACTTGCAAACAATAATTATACTCGAAAGAACTCTGCCGCTAGCGCCTACGAAAGCTGCAAGCACGGAGATGCCGCTAGCATTGGAATGATATATGTACCTGCCCGAAATTTCGTCCTATTGGCTTAAAACGGGTTTGCGAAGTTTGCAAAGCGACCACTTTCGTCTAAATACTGCCGTAGAAAAATGCAACAATTCGCAACGATTACACGTCGGGGCAGAGACGAATTGCCTAGCTTTTATTTACGCAAATGTTAAATGAAAACTGCGGGGGGGGGGGGTTCAAGTGTCAAGGCCACGACTCGATCTTATAGGGCATTCCGTAGGGGGGGGGGGGGGGGGGGGGGGCACATCGGATTAATTCTGTCCACCTTTTTGCGACTGACACTGCGAATGACCGACTCTCTATTATTTTTCGTCGCTCTCCTTCTTATCTATTCTTCCCTTTTCCCGGTCCCCAAGTGCAGGGTAGCCAACCGGGCACGTCCTTGGTTAACCTCCCTGCCTTTCCCTCTTCTTTCTCTCTCTGTCGCTCTCTTTAGCATGCTCCTAATGCGCAGTACACGAGCATTAATTTGTGGCATACTGTGCTTACCAGAAGGCGTCCGCCACAACCCCGATCGAACCCATAACCTCGTGATCAGCGGCGCAACGTCATAGCTACTGAACTCTAATGTGGCTATGGGTGCTTGGCAATTTAGAAAGACAAAGCGTAAATAAACGCCTCTTCACAACAACGTCTGAAGCCAGACGCACGTGTACTAGCATCGCTACCAATGGTTGCTGGGCGATCTCAGCGCCGCAGTTCCGCTCTATTGACCCTTTTCGCGGAGCAGTTTGCTCTAGAGGAACGAGATGGCGCTTTCGCCGCGCGCCATACGTTGCCTCAGCGAATGCGCGCGAATACGAAACCATTACTGCTTCTACCCTGCTACTGCGCGATCAGCTGTCGAAAATGCAACTGGGTGTGCCCTAATGCACTGTGCCTAATTCCATGTATACTGCAAAGTGTGTAACGATAAAGGGAAGACGTGTACGGTAGTTCGCTGCAAAAATAGTGATTCACATATTAAGGAATGGAATCAACCTGCGTCGCCACTGCTACATAAGGACCTGCCTGTGTTGCCGTCCTTCAAGTTGCACGGCTTTCCTCAAGGATAAAAAAATATAATTCATCCACCTGCGCTGTATAGCTAACTTCCAAAGAAAGCACTTCAACTCCGGAACGTCGGCACTTGGGGGTGAGTACCGCTCGTTACAAAATGAAGTAGTGCCACTTACTGGCATAGTAAGTTTCCCGCACGCTATCTACACACATCCACCCTTACTCGCACGTAAACTTACGCCCACCCTATCGCCAACGTGTGAGTGAATAGGCGCACACTTGAATCAATGTGCCGAAGCATGAGTGACGGCGACTACAACGACAAGAGACGAATGTTGGAAGCTGAATGTTTCGTGATGGTCCACAGAGTAAGCGAGGGACTAGATCGAAATAATACGTCTTTGCTAAGAGCTACCGCAAAGTACGGAACCTTTAAATTCCAAGCTTTGTGCGCAGCAAGAACAAATTTATCGCAGCAGAGCACACCCGCGAGTGATTACGCTGAAAATAAACAATCAGATCGTGGCCGCACCGAGGAACTTTACCGAGTCAGAAATATGACAAGCCGCTGGTTGAAAATGCTTGCCATATAAAGAACGCAGAGCACACTGATCCCGATTTAATTCATAAGCGGAAAGTTTGGACAGCTTGGAATACATTTCTAGCCCCGCTTTTAGTACAAGTACCGTACACGCTGCTCACGCCGTTTGGACAAGGCGCAATGAGCTCCTAAAGCACTTACATGCCCTCTAAGGCGGTGACCAAAGCTTCGTGTCGTGCACGCAGTCACCGTCTACGATACACGTCGAAACAGAGGTTTGCTGCGCCGCGCCGGCGTCACGCGCTTGCATTGTAAACGCGGAGGCAGCGGAGGCGGATGAGGCAAGCAATGGACGCGTCACCACGTGATCAAACATGGCAGCGCCCACGGTAGCGCCGCGAAAAGGGTCAATAGCAACTTGTGTGAGAACACGGCCGCCTGGCCGTGTTCTCACTCCGTAGTCATCCGTAGTCATCCCGCGGCCTCCGAGTTCGCACCGGATCTCAGAGGCCACGCTTCTTTCCCCTCGAGATCTCGCAGACGGCTCTCGTTAGCGATCGGTTGACACACGTCTCTGCAGTGCTGCGCGGAAGTTGGAGAGACGCAGTGCAGGCGCCTGTCATGCGATTTCGTGCCTGAATGCCTTTTTTGTGCCGTCGCAACGTTACGACGTCGTAAGACGGCTGCTACGTCTTTGATGCCGCCTGAAGTGCACGC
This sequence comes from Dermacentor silvarum, assembly GCF_013339745.2. Classification (NCBI taxonomy): domain Eukaryota; kingdom Metazoa; phylum Arthropoda; class Arachnida; order Ixodida; family Ixodidae; genus Dermacentor; species Dermacentor silvarum. The sequence continues at coordinate 129,273,465 of NC_051163.1, forward strand.
GGGCGTAGAGCGTTAAGGTGAGCGAGCGAGCGAGCGTTGCAGGTGGTTTCAACCGTAGCCGCTTGAATCATGCGGAAGCTGCTTGCTTTTTTTTAGGGGCGAAGCTCCTTAGGGTGTGGGACATGTCCTTCCTCTGTAGTAGTAGTAGTAGTCGTAGTAGGTAGCCACGTCTACTTTTATGAGAAAAAAAATTCCGAGAGTTGTGGCCGTAGCGGAATCGAACCAGGGACCCCTCGCTTCTGAGCGCGTGGCGCTAACCACTACGCCACGAAGCGCACATGGACAGACGCACCACGATGGCAATAAATACCCAACATTAACGAAAGACTGCGCGTTTCTAACGCGTTTGTGCTAGCGCGTTACGGCCCGTGCAAGAAGCTGGTGTAAGACGCTGTGGCCTCTCCGCCTTACCCCCGTATTCATAAACGCTGATGGCGTCGGCAAACGCGGTGCACGTTCCGGCATGTGTAAAGGGCTGCGTAAGACGCTGTGGCCTCTTCCCCTTAGAGTACTGCACGTTTCTAACGCGTTTGTGCTAGCGTCCCCTTAAGCGGGAGATGGTGCAATTATAATGAAGGGCGCTGTTATAAAATAGGAATGACGTCACATATGGCGCGTGTCATTGTGGAAGTCAATCGTTCGATTTAGAGCGGTGAGACTGGGCGAATTACACGGAAGATTCACGGTTTACCGATGATTCCCTCCGGAGCTTCGCCCACTCATCATCATTCACCCCGTGGATATGCGGTGGTTTTTTTTTTCTTTTTTTTTTTAGGGGCGAAGCTCCCTATAGCGGCACCCGTTCGTCGCCGTCGTCGTAGTAATAGTGTGTAACCAGTAGTGTGTAACCAGTCTGAGAAAAATGAGAAAAAAAATTCCGAAGTTGTGTCCTTAGCGCGGAATCGAACCAGGGACCCCTCGCTTCCGAGCGCGCGGCGTTAGCCCACTACGCCACGAAGCGGACATGGACACACGCACCACGATGGCAATAAATACCCAACATTAACGAAAGGCCGCGTTTCTAGCGCGTTTCTAACGCGTTTGTGCTAGCGCGTTACGGCCCGTGTAAGAAGCTGGTGTAAGACGCTGTGGCCTCTCCGCCTTACCTTCAACGCGTTTCGAACGCGCTGCCCAAAGCGGTGGCAAGTCAAGTTCAAGTCGAGGAGCGTTTATGAATACGGGGGGTATACTCTCTCAGCAGTCATGTGATGGCGTCGGCAAACGCGGTGCACGTTCCGGCATGTGTAAATGGCTGCGTAAGACGCTGTGGTCGCTCCCCCTTACTAGAGAGTACTGCACGTTTCTAACGCGTTTGTGCTAGCGTCCCCTTAAGCGGGAGATCCGATGATTCCCTCCGGAGCTTCGCCCACTCATCATCATTCACCCCGTGGATATGCTGTGACTTTTTTTTTCCGCTTCACGCAAGTACTACACGTAATACATGTTTCTTTTCTCTTTTTTCTTTCTTTTTTCTTGTCGGTAGCGATGGCTCTTGAGAAGCAGCGCTGTCGAAAACGCAAATATATGCGATAATATTACGATTAATTATTGTTTTAAACACGGGCGCCACTGGAATGCTTTCACGAAAACAGATGTGGCTGATGTTTACTTGTTTTACTTGTTTACTTGTTTTAGGACGTAGGATTGAGATTGTGACACGTCTTTTCCTTATATCGCTATAAAAAATTTATGAATTTATGCTTTTATATGCTACGTACAGTCTCCTTTTCCTTTATTTATCTATTTTTCTTTGCAATATGTCCTTTTAAGACAAAACAAACTCTGTTGGTGTGCTTGCAAAGTTACGCGGAGACTCCGTTATAATATTTACATGCGTGTAGTGTCGCTATGCCTTGAATCTAATACAAAACGACCGAATCGCCCTCCTTATACATATATCTCGCTCTAACCGCTTGACAACTGAATTAAGCTTAAACAGAACAACAGCCTCTAAGTTTGTTGGACTTGTACTTGGACAATGCAAAAAAACAAAAGCTTTCGTTAATCTTAACCAAATTAATCACTACTCTTTGTAAGCGGCATCGTTGATGCAAGCTTTTTGAAGTATTTATTCAAAAAGAGGCAGAATCCGACATATATTTCCTGGCCTTGAAAGCCGCGGAAAAAGAACGAGTCATCTATTATGCGAGATTGCCGTCTTCGCGCTGCATGCAATGGAATGACATTTGGCTTGCGTGTTCATGGGTGCATTGTATGCAGACTGCGAACGCCTTCTTACCAGTGACGCAGAACTATAGGTAAACTGGTTATCGGTAGTACAGATAGCTTTTCGAAATTGTCCGATGATACGAAAAAGACTATCGATAATGCTGTCAATTACATTACTATCGTACACTGCAACAACTCAGAGAACTACGACCGTTAATACCGTATGCATAGCACGTGGCTCGAGACATGCAGGGAAACGTCGCCAAAATTATGTTGCAGTGTTTCCGTGCGATACGTCCCGTGATCGTTCATTATCGATAACTTTTTAAATGCCAATATTTCGATAATAGCTCAACTATCGCTAGGGCCGATAGAATACTGTCGATAGTATTGCATCCCTTACAGTGTTCAAAAGGTTCGGTATTCAGTGTTCCTTTAAATGCATAGAGACAGCCTCTGACATTGCATCGCCTAGACACTCCTTTCCTGTTTGAACACCATTAAAAGAGCGGGGGCATTGCGACAGGATGTTGAGACAAAATAGCATGAACAAGCAAACACACATTTCATTACACTTTCACGCACTGCGTCTCCTTAGAACTAAAAAAAAGAGGTATTTGCTTGGAAAAATCCGGGCTTTACCGAGTTCCAAGGAGAATGCGTTTCTCGGCTCACATCTCATTAAAGATTTCTCGGAAGCAGTGGCGCCGATGCGTAAAGGAGTAAAAAGCAAGTCGGCCGTGACTTTGTTCGTCAGTGATTGCGCCATGTTCGCAAAAAAAAGGGTTAGTTTACTGTATACACTTGTTTTTACCTTCCAATAACTAGAAATGAAGTTATCGATTCTGCAGACTCCGCAGCAGCCGGCTACATTCGATGCTTTATCTCGCTGCCACAGTAGTTGGAGTTTCACTTGCTCAGCGCTGTGCAGCACCTTACGAAAGTTTCGAAGACGCCCCGACTTCGCCGATTTAGCGAAGACATGCCCAAGCACTCTCTCAGCCCGTCGCCATTCATCGTCAATAAACATGCGGTGTGGCACAGTCAGAACCAAAGCAGTGGTCTTATAAATGCGCACTCTATTCCCACGCGAGAAATCACGATCGGGGTCGGAATGAGAAGAAGCTTTTGTGCTCAATTTAGATATGCGTCAACGAAGCCGAACAAGTCAACATTTATCCGGAACCCTCGATTTTGGTGATTTTCATTGCCCCGGTGTTTGGTTGGGATCGTGTACCCAGTGTATGAAACAGTCAATCAAAAGTTGGCCAAAGTTTTGCGACTATTTAAAAAAAAATTAGTTTTTTGACTCCGCCCGAAAGGTACTGAGCAGCCAATGGCAGACGGAGTGGAATAATGGAAGTTCTTCAGCGTGGGCACTTTAAAAGCTATGCTCGCAAAGACATTAAAATAAAACTGCTTAATCAGTTTTGCGGTGGTTCCACAAAGGCTATGGTGGTCTGCAGCTGAACACGAAGTGTCAGGTTCGACTCCCGCCCGCAACGCCCAGGTTCCGTGGGCGACGCCATGCAAAAGCGCTCTCTTGCCGCTATTTGGGTGAGCGTTTAAGAGGACTTTGGTTGGTGATAACTATCCCTGGAGCATTACGCTGCTTTTTCCTCTAGACCGGCTGTATTGCGAATGAAGCGTACGTTTGCTTGTGGCTGCGTACTCACTGGGAACGTTGCTTCCCCTGCGCTCGCGTCGGTGGCGGCGGCGACACTTGCCGCCGCATCTTAATCATAACGTATGTACGTTCACACTAGCGAGAAAAAACGCGCGCGAGAAGCCGCTCGCGGCAAAGCACGCCAGCATTGGCATGGCCACACTTGGCCGCGGCAAGCACACGATAGATTCGCTCTCAGCTGAAATCTCTACGGCGTGATCAGCAATGCCGAGAGAGGATGATGGTTCCCCGCCCCGCTTCCCCACGTGCATTAAACTGTCGCTCCTGTTTGGTCTCCCCAATCGGCGGCAAACAGCATGTCGCGGAGCGAACGGGTCTCGTAGCACGCATTCGCTCCGCGGCTGAAAAACCTGGCCGCTCGCCTATTTTCACGACTTGCCTACTACCGCTTGCGCCGTCAGCGGCAGTAAGTAATTTACTGCTAATGACAAAAATAGTCCACACATTGTGAACCTCACCTAGACATTACCAATAACGTGCTGTAATTAAAAATATATATAAACAAGGTATCTTGCTCAGTTCACCGAGGACATCAGGGAGACCTAGTATAACGTAGTATAAGAAGTAGAAAAATGAAGGTCCGGTAATTATTCGCAACGTTTCTCATTAGGCCAGGAACGCTAAAGTCTCGCCACTCAACGCTCTAAACATGAACCCAATTTCCATAAAATATAAACTTGGTGTAACGTAGAGTTATCTCGGGACGTTTACAAGCACAGCCAGTATTACGTTTTGCAGCACTTGCAGGCGTTATTTATTTCAGCAACCATAATAAACTCCATACACTTCGAACTTTTTCTACGCATTATTCATAACGTACCCCTTACTTTCGCCAGATATAAACAGAGTCCTGAATTTAGTTCGCCGAGGACATCGGAGAAACCAATACGAACCCCTTATGACGCATGAAAATACGAAAATAATGAGTGTTCAGTAATTATTTGCAATGTTTTTTAATTAAGCCGGTAACGTGTAAGTATTTGGACATATTAAATTTGACGTCTGCTTTATTTTCACTGAACTTGAAGTTGGTGTCTTGCTAAGTTGTTTTAGGACTCTGGGAAGCATTGCGTATACCAGCGGTATGACACCATGGAACGTTTGATTTGGTAAATTTCTATAAAGCTTGATATTAACCTACTTGGTTTAAACATTTAGCGCTTGTCACAACATGCTTCCTTCTTCGATGAAAGGTAAACACTGTGCCTCGCATATATCCCTGAGGAGGCCGAGGAAAAGCAACTACATGTCTCGAATAAGGCATAAAAATTGTATCATGACCTGTGTTTAACAGTTTTAGATGCGAGAGCATCTTATGCTCGGCGCAGTGTCCGTTCTGCGGCGTCCGCACCCATACTGCGCATGCGCAACTCTCCCTCGTTCTCCTCTCCCTCTCCGCTACAGGTGCAGCGCAGCAAATCATTGCATATAACTCTCTCTCACACACACACTCTCTCTCTAAGGGTAAGCCGGTAGGCGGCGCAAGTGTCGCGGCGCAGTATAAAGCACGCGTTCGCTGTGCTTCTGTCATTCTCTGTGCAACGATATGCGAAACGCCATGAACAACGTCAGCGTCGGCGCTAGTTGCAGCGGCAGCGCCACCACCGCGGAGCAGAGAAAGGCTCGGGAAGCCGAACGTAAACGTCAGCGTCGGCAAGTGGACCCCGAACTTCGGGATCGTCTTCAAGATACCGCGCGCACCGACGCTAAGAATCACGTGCGATCTCTAAATAAAGACGCAACAACCCCGCACAAACGTCTCCTCTCTTCTCAATACATTCTCTCACTCTAACTTTCATTGGGTTGTGTTGCCAAGTGAAACGAAACGGAAACTCGATGCGCACCTGCGATGCTTTCGCATCCCACCGTGGTTGCCCGTAGGGTAAGATGATGTGATTTTTTTTATAGATTGAAAGAGCATTAATCAGATACCCACTTCAGATTCTGCGCACGTCGCATACAAAGCGACCCAATTTCCTCCAAATATGAAATTCCTACCATTTATGGTACTCCCAGGAATACAAGGTAAGGTTTTAAGCGTCACAATGTGGTCGAGCTGATTCGCGAAACCACTGTTTCATGGCTGCTTACTCTGTGCCTGTTTTTATTAATTTGTGGAGTATAGGTCGGCAATTATCGGAAAATATCTTATGTCGACCGATTCGAATGATATTTCATCTGAACAATAACATGTCTTTCCAGCTGCAGTGATTTTAGAAACTTTAGTATTCGCTTAAGCATTCAGTACGAGAGTTACACTACGAGGAACGCCAGTTGTTGATCAACAGCCACTGGCACTGGACACGAATGACAATTGCACGCAAAGCCTTCGTCCCGTCTTTCTTGTTATCTTTTCACTTTGTGTATGTGCGTGCGTTAGTGTGCTTATGTGCGTGCGGAGGTGTGTGCGTGGGTGTGTGCGTGGTTGTGTGCGTGGATGCATCAAATACCTGTAATCCTTTAATTATATTCAAGACTGTATTGAGGCTGTGTTCAAGAAATTGAAAATGCGCTGCGGGTGAACTGAACTGGCATTACCCAACCAGGCTGTTAGCTTTCATACGCACCACTGCTTCCGAAGTTCCCTCCCCTGCTGAATCTTTTCAAGCATGGAGACCCTGCCGCGCAATCAAGAGCCTCGCAATTCGCGGCATGAGACGGTTCGTATTGTTTTTCTTTTCGTTGTCTTTCTTCTTTTCTTTTTGTAGGTTAAGTGGGTCGCATAATTTCCAATTAGATGCGATGTGCGTGAAAAAGTTAGATCACGTTCCACACGGCTAGTCTGTTTCTGCAGCTCCAGAAACATATTCGTCTTTTTTGTGTAGCGCTCCCGTAGAACATCTCCAATGTTGGCTGATTTGCCTGCACCAAGCGACTAAAATTGGAGACTAAGTCGTTTGAAAAAGATTGTTCCCAATGGCGCGACTAGAAATGCGGTGACATATTGGTAGTCGAAGAAGTTAGCTGCGCAGCATTAATAATAGTACCGAATGAATGGAAGTTTTTCACCTTGCGACACCTTAAGGACACTAGGTGAAAACCGTTTTCTAAAACAAAAAATTGACTGAAGTGAGGCTCGCTTAGCTGTAAGAGTTCTAAAAATCAAATTACACGACAAGCCTAATTACGGCATATAATGTTTGAATTCGGAATGGCTGCTTTGCACGCACTGACACTTCGGCAGTTTAAGTGTTCCGTGTAGGTAAGAAAACAACGTATGATTTCTTTTTTTTTTTCTTTATACGACGCACGTATTTTCTGCAGAAGGCCATCCGTCTGAAAGAGCGGTGGCAAGAACGAAACAAGCAAGACTCTGATAGATATTTATTGCATAGCATGTACAGTTCGGGTAATTTGGCGGCATCGCCACTCGCCCCATTGATGGGTGAAATAAGCACGACCAGAGTGTCGGTCACCTTACAGCGCGCCCTTCAATATATTAATACTTTGCCAGCATGACCTCGTGCTGACCAAGCGTAGCCAGTCAATTCAGAAGTCGCCCACTGCGGCCAAACCACGGGGCAAACTAGCTGCTACATTCGCTTCTTTATTATTGCGATAGCAATTATATGGACACTCCAAAGCAGATTTCTGCCGTCGGCGTCGCCATTGCCGTCGCCGTGAGGTTCCGTATGACGTCAAAGGCGATGAAATTCGCGTGGTAGCCGACGGAAGGTGCCGCCGAACGCTGTATGTGCGAGTGAAAGGGCGCGAGGGACGCACGCTTTCACCGGGAGTGAACGCACGGCCGAGAACAAACGCGCGTTCTGCGCCGTGCTCCCTTAAGGGCTGCAGAATTAAGCGTCTCTTTTCTCCTTTACAATCACCATATATGTAGAGCAAACGTGACTTCTTCAGACATGCGAAAGGCCGTGGGGAGGGGGGGGGGGGGGGGGAGGGGGGCGACGTTTAGCTGCGGCACAAAATGCCTATTTATATAAAAACGTTGTGAGGCGAGAAGGTGGTAAAGACTTCCGACGCTGCTCGACGAGTGTTCTGTTCTGATATCGTGGAAAACCTCCGAGCCGACCCCAGAGGCTCCGGCAACAGTCACCAACGCCGCGCGCGTTTTGTGCGAACGCGGGCAAAACGCCGACGGTGTCGACAACAGTGCTGTGTGTTGCCGGTGCTCCTGCATGTCCAAGTTTGTACAGCTGATAAAACTACTATCCTTACTCCGTATAGCTCTCTACTAAGTTGCTATCGCAATTGATGCTTCGCCTTTCGAGTGAAACTGCGACAACTTTTTTTCTTAACTTGTCTAATGATGTTCAGAGGGTGTACGGCATGTAATGCTGCACCTCTGTACATCTTTCTCAGTAAACGGAACTCACGTTAGTCAGAACGTATTTCTCTGGTTCTTTGAGGTCCCGTTTAACGATATTTTATACAGTAATTCGACATGGCACGCATACCTTGCGAATAACCTTGCGCAGGGGTGATTTCGTGACGGCCAGCGAAATTAGAGTGACGCTTCCTAAGACCTAATTTCGTTTACGTAAGCAGTTTCGTTATCATTGGTATGATGATCGGAAGCAGCATTATATTACGGTGAGTGCCATATTATATAAGGTATAGTGAAAATTTTGAACTCCCTTCGTTCGTCCTGTAGGAGCAACGAGCACCATTAATATGCAAAAAAGGAACTCGAAAGAAGCGTGTTCAGGCAGCCATGACGGTTGACTTCGCCATTTTTGTCGGCGGAATCGTCTGCTGCTAAGCATCACGTTACTCGCTACGTTTTTTTTTTTTCTAATTTGTTTTCGCTGCGCACAAGGAGCGTTCAAACTTGCGGTACGTGGTTCCGCAAAAAAAAAGAAAGAAAAGAAAAGAAATTACAGCGTCAGTGCAGCCGGTTCGTTAAACTCACTCTCGGTTTACGGAAGGCAGTGCTCCTTGATTCCCACCAGACGAATGCGATGCAGGTCACCTAAGCCTGCAATGTTATTACAGAAACAATACCAAAACAAAAGAAATATAGACCTCTCTTAAAGATTTAGGAGCCAAAAAGCGAGTCGTAAGTTTTATAGAACATACTAGGCATGACGCGTAAAATACGTTGGTGCAGGTACATCTTCTATGATGCTTCTGCGGCTTAAGTTCCACACTAAAATACTACTGTGCAACAGGCATTTGATATCAGCATCTGAAGTAATAATATCGCAGATAAAAGCTGGAGTACCGCTCGAAATAAAGGACCGGAGAAATGAGTCGTCGTTATGGCATTCCCTAGTCCTGCTCTTTACTCGGAAAAGGTGTCATTCAGGTGTCGCATACGCGAGACTGAGAGCGCGCCGTCTTGAAGTTTTGTGCGCATTTCTGTGGGGCTAACTTCTCGGTACGTACCTGAAATATATTTCGCTTTCACGGTGTGTGGCCTTTAAGATAACCATGCCATTGAAAAGGTAGAAAGACTTTCGACCTATTATCTGGTGGTTCCGAGCAAATATCAAGTACATGAACGTTTGCACTGAAATAGAATTGAAACTTCCTCGCACCAAAAGTGGAAGTGAAATGGAAGTTGTGAATTTGACACGCAGCAAACTAGTATAAGTCGTACTTTAGAACAAACGTTGCTAAAACTTGGACAACCCATGTTTGAACACAACACAGGGAGTATAGACACAGACACTGTAAAAGCTACACTACAACCACCATTGGCTTGACGTTGCAGACAGCAATCACGCCAAACAGAACCTTGCCCTCCCAGCATGCGTGCTACTTATGTTCTCAGGCATTAAGTTTTCTTTCTGTGTGATGCCAACTGTCATCGTCATCTTCATAGTTGTTGTTAAGGATGTTGCTGTTGTTACCTGATAAGTTTACCACGTACCAACGAGAGACGATTGTCCAGGGTTGTCCATGTAAACCCCTACACGGAATGTCTTCATATTTTCGCTAAGTAGGTAGTACCTATGGATATAAAAACAACAAAACGTATTTGAAAAGTGACAGGCCAAATAATGCAGGAGCCACAATAGAACGATCACTGAAAAATTCAATATATAACGCAGTTATCGTCTTCGATCTTGATGCAAATGCTTAAAAGGCAAACCTGTGCTGTTATGGTTTGGTCTTAAGTACTACGCGTATGGTATAGAAAACCGCACTACACTGACATATTAAACACTGGTCAGTAGGTTTCCCGGCATTGTCGGTGGTTTCTAAGTGCGCGTTCACTTCTGATCAATGACATAAAAAGAGACAAGGAGAAAACACTATATTTGTAGGAAAGGTGAGTACGAAGTCGAGGCCCTCGGTCATGTGCCTCACTCGAAGTGCTGTCTAGTGCATCGTCTAGCAAAACCGCAAGGCACATTTGGTCTTGTTATGATATTGCTGTGGTCAGGCATTCGGCAATGGGTATGGCGAGACTCACCTTATTTACCGCTATACCAACGAAACTCAAAAACGCAGATACACAAAAAAAACGAACCTATATTGGCTACATCCAACTGGTTTTAGTAGAAAAGCAAATGCGGCTTTATAGGTGAGCGCATTATCACCGTCATTTTCCACACCAGCTAAATAAACGTAACCTTGCAGAAGGTGAACCTCTTTATTTATAGGAGGCAACGTATCAAAGCTACGCTTTCGCAAGTATCATTTCCCTGATTGATAAAGTCATCTTTTAGAATTTCTCTTTACAGTTTTCAGTGAGATCTCAGATGCCTAGTTGGATTCAGAAACAACGTGCGTATGACTGGTTTGTTGCGCTCGATCTCACGCGCTCATTCATTATATAACACTAGTCCCGTTTGCACTTTATGTATATTCTTTTGCAACCCAGGGGGCATTTCGTTAGCTAATCTTGTCTTGCATCCAGTACAACGTACCTCGTGATTATTTGAGAATAATTTGAGAACCCACTTATTTTGTTAATAAACAGAGCTTAAAAAAGTGAGGAATGTGAAGGCGGGTATTAGGGATTGTAGTGTGGGGGAGCAGGGGTCACAAAAATGCGAGCAGTATTCGGGACCCTTCACAGTGGCAGAACAGTGGTTCGCGCGGAGGACATTTAGGAGCTACATACAGGGAGGGGGTAATGAAACTGCTGGCTTTGGGCCTGGCAGATAACTACACTACATTAGTGCGTCAGACGGGGTTACAGCATGGCGAATGCATGGCATGCGCCACGATATGACCTAGTTAGATAAAAAATAGCACAGTTGGATAACACCAACTAACCCAGCAAAGCATACTTCACGATATGGCTTGAGGTGTACCGGGATCGATTGTGAGTCGCCTGGGTCTAGCCGGGAAATTTCAGGAGTCTATAGTTTATTGTTTAGTATGCAAGCTGATGAGCTCTTTCATTCGCCTGACACTCCCCCGTGATCAGGATTCCATATGATCTCTACCGCATACGGTGAAGGTGTTGTCTTAAATATTTTGCGATGTTAGCGGAGAACGTCAGTGTCTGACATCTATCTCTATCTATCTGACATCTATCTATCTATCTATCTATCTATCTATCTATCTATCTATCTATCTATCTATCTATCTATCTAGCCGCCTACGTCTTTGGGCTCTCGTTGTCGCTTCGTTAACTTGGTATGCGCCAAAATTCGCATAGTATGACACGAGTGTATGACGAATATAAGTGATGGGTCATGACATGAATGTCGTGACGTGCGTGTAATGTAGGTCATTAAACATCCGCCTGCCTCTTGGTGCTCTTATGGTCGTGTCATTAACTTGGTATCTACCAAAATTGTTTGTTATGGGTATGAATCGAAGGCATGTTTCGCGGCATTTGTAATTATGTACTTAGCGATCATAAATAGAAGTGACACTCTAGCGGAGGTCGGCTCGCAGGAGAAGTTGAGGATCACGTAAATAAATCTTTATTGGGCAAACTAGCGCACAGAAAAGCAAGTGGCACTCAAAGTACAACTATATCAACGAGCACCGTCGGCGATCGGCGAATCCTGATCTACAGGTCAAGCGGGTCGGCTTTTATAGTAAGCATGACTGGTCGAAGGTTCGCAAACGATGGGACTCACATACCTTCCAGAAACGACAACGCTATTCGCGTCGCGCGTACAATCTGATTACATGGCTCGGCGACAACACTGGGAACACATAAAATCGGCTACAATCATCGATAATGTTCTGACACACTCAGGTGTGTCTTGCGCCGAGAGAGAGAGAGAGAGAGAAGAGACTTTATTTGCGCCCGTCAACTAGATGACGGGGTAGAGGCTTCAGCCTAAACCCACACTCATCCTCCCTAACCGTCGACCGGGATCCCTTGGGACGCGGCGGCGGTCAGGGCGAGACCGATAACGGCAAGTCATCGGTCTTGCGCCGAGCGATAACGCTTAACACTTGTTAGCCGGTGAAAAGTGATAACCGGAAGAAAGCAAAAGTACACATGTAAATATGAAGTGGTGAGCCTCAGCTTCCGTTACTAGTGAGTTTTACTAGTATAGCATATAACGCTTGCGTTAGCGTTAGCGTGACACGCAACGCTAACGCAATGAAAGGCTGCACTGCGCCGCACAAGGTTGTGTTTTAGAATGGCGGAACGGAGCAAAACGGTAACGCAAATACACTTGGGCACCATCTCGACGCGGATACAGCGAACGTGAGCAAACATCAGCAAAACATCTCGTTAAGCCTACGCTAATCGAGAACGCATATCGAAAACAACGCCCATTTGCCGCCTGTACGCCGCTGTCGAAGCATCATCACGCAAATCTAAAGCAAACACGAGCATTAGTAGGGAGTGAACGAGCCGAATAGGGCAGGCCGACAACTCGATAGATCCGAAGCCGGCAGCTCTCACTTCGACTGGCGCCGCCATGTTGCCTTACCTGAGGCTCCCCTTGCGTGCGTCAGTGTTCACCGCTAAATCATGAAAATAGCGTACGTACGTAGGGGCTCCAGCAGCGTTTACGTACAGCGCATGCGCAGTGTGGTGCACGCAACGCTAGCGATAACTCTTTGCGCTTGCTGCTTTACGCTATACTAAAACTGTCTACTATAACGCCACAGATAGCCCATTCGGCCACGAATCATGACGCACTGTCAACAAAGGTGTCCCAGTCAAATAAAAACAATTTACTCCGAAATGCTGCAGACTTCACAGAAAGAAAGTTAAGCTGGTCGGATGATCTTTTGTGCATATTGTCCTTGCAATTACAGAGTGCATAAATTTCTAGATGGAGTCCAGTCAGTGATGTCACGTAAATTTAAAGCAATAGCTTTCTTCAGCTCTTCCCACATTGTGATTTGTCAGTTTCAGGCCGTTCGTGGCCTAGATGAGACCCTTAGATGTCACTAGTTGCCACTAGAAATAAACTAACTAAATAATAAATGGTCAACTCGGAATATACACGTAATAATAGCGGCCGATGTCCTACTAACCGCATTTCGTAATACTCCTTTTTATGGGCCATTATTTTCGGAACAACCTTCGATGGCGCATTGCGGCAATGAAGGCATCGCTTTTTCGTCGACACCAATGGCGAAGGACAAAAAAAAAAGTTGTCGCAGTTTCACCCGAAAGGCGAAGCATCAATTGCGATAGCAACTTAGTAGAGAGCTATACGGAGTAAGGATAGTAGTTTTATCAGCTGTACAAACTTGGACATGCAGCAGCACCGGCAACACACAGCACTGTTGTCGACACCGTCGGCGTTTTGCCCGTTTTCGCTCAAAATGCGTGCGGCGTTGGTGACTGTTGCCGGAGCCTGTGATATAAATGATATGATAAGTGGTTCTTGAGGGAAAGGGAAAGGTTGACGCTATTTTCTGCAGCCCTTGTGATATAAATATAAATAGGCACTTGGTGCCGCAGCTAAACGTCGCCTCCCTTCCCTCCCCCTCCCCCCCAAGGCCTTTCGCGCGTCGGAAGAAGGCGCGTTTGCTCTACATATATGGTGATTGTAAAGGAAGAAGGAGACGCCTACTTCTGCAGCCCTTAAGGGAGCACGGCGCAGAACGCGCGTTTGTTCTCCGCCGTGGGTTCACTCCCCGTGAAAGCGCGCGTCCCTCGCGCCCTTTCACTCGCACATACAGCGTTCGGCGGCGCGCGGCGACGATTTCAACCTTTCCCTTTCCCTCAAGAACCACTTATCATCATCTCCATTGACGTCATACGAAACCTCACGGCGACGGCGACGCCGACGTCAAAAATCTGTTTTGGAGTGTCCATATAACTGCTATCGCAATAAAAATGCGTTAGCTATCTCAGGTTTTGGACACCGAGGCTCACTTAGTCCGACTTTCGCGAGTCGCCGAAACGCCTGCCTTGCAATCTGCGAAAAGGAGTATGGCAAAAGAGTTCCACATTACGCCAACGTTCCATTCACTGTATAGCTCAGCGCCTTCGTTGCTGTCAGGCGTCGTCTTACGTTGACTGTCCGTCGGTATATTTCTTACCCATCCGGCGTATGTGGTTACCGCCGACGAGCGAATACGAAATGGAGTAGGGTAAGGTAGGTGCGGGTAAGCTTTTGAGTTAGGATGCCGAAAAACCAGAGACCGCCTCAGTCTGAAAGGACTCGAACCTCGGGGAATTCTCGCATCCTGCAAAGAACGTCGCCGAAGTCGAAGAACGTGTTAGTAGCGACAGGAGATCCGCACGGCAGCGCCGAAAGTCGAGAGACCGGTTTCGGCAGAGGGACCCAATTACCTTTCTTCCCGTTTCCGAAGTAGAACGAAGTAACGCAGCACTCACGTCAGAGCCTCCATGTCATCTCTTTGCCTTTATCTCTCTTTCTCAGGATTGATGGCTGCGCTGTTGTGTCATCTTCATCCGCGACCCCCTTTCAGGTGTGCTCTATTTTTCGTTCGTCAAATGTGGTGCCAATGAGCGCAAGTGTATGCTTCACTGATCTTCTGATCCCCATGAAATTAAATCACTCATTTATATGGACTATCGATATATGTGCCAGAAAAACATAATTTCGTTCACAGGTGCTTCAGACTACACTGAAGGAAATTAGAGGCGGTAAAGTGATGCTTTGCGTAGTTTTCGAGTGAGTCCTAATATTCAAAATCTAAATAAATTTCAATTATCGCACAGTCATTCGTGAGATTTTTTATAGAAAGAATTTATTCACCAGCTCGAAGCACGTGCGTGAGTTATTTAGTGGCTACAAGAGTTATGAGAAAAGCAAAGCAGTTTTTTTTTGCCATTGCTTGTGGTACACGGCACGCCGAACATCCCTTCAAAACTTGCAGTGCCTTCAGCAAAGTGGATGTGTTTAGCGGCTCTCAGCCCGCTGACTTGAAACGAAGCCATAGCGTGTGTGCAGGGCGTTTAGTTTATCCGAACTTCAATGTCTACAGTTTTTTTCTTTCTTTCTTTCTTTTCCTCGTCGTACCACTGGATAACTCAGAACAACTTGCTCGGAGGGAATAGTGTAGCGGGAAAGCTGCCAAGAAAAGCAGTTGCTGCTCTGACGAAGACAAATCCTTTTATCGAAACTCGGCTCCAGCGACATCTGCTGTTCGACCACTCTTGACCACTTCAAACCTTCATCTTCCCGAGAGTCTTTGTCCCGTCTGAGCAAAACTTACAGCGCGCACTTACCTCGCTTTTTCATGTGATTAGTATTGTTAACGACAATATTAACGACCATAAACATCCCCGAAAGATGGGTTCTGTCTATCTTTTTGCCTGTAACTTGAATGTTTAACTGCTCTGTGCTCAGGAATATCCTCGGGAATGGAGCCGCTCTCGGCGCGTCACACAGCCGGCCCCGAACAGCAGATCCAGCAGCCACACGAACCCGTGGTGGCACTCGGCCAAGGTTGCCCGTCAGCTTGGGACTCCTTCGCCTGCTGGCCGCCGACCGAGGCAGGAAGGGCACTGCGCAAGCCATGTGCGCACATCATCGCCTCGCTGGACATCTCGCTGGCAGAGTCGGACGATTCGCTCGCCCAGGGTAAGCGCCCTGTGGCCAGTGGAAACGATGCACGTACACGACAAGCAGCGAGAGATAATTCGCAGTCATCCGAACTCTCTCGGTATGCGCCTTCTCTCTGTGCAAAAAGTGCTTGGATCCTGGTCGGGCCCGAGATGTTAGCCTTGAAGGCTCTACGCAAGCAGACAGTGAATTGGCAGTCTTTCGTGAACACTTAATGTGCACTTTTTTTATTTCCTCGATGGTTACATGATCTGCCTATGCTTGTGTTGTTCTTTTAATCTTATAACCTGTTTTCTTTTCTTTATCCTGGACTTACTGTTTTAGCGTTTTGCCATTAGTTTAATGACTTTGAAAGGTTGTTGTATTTTCGTTATCTGTTAGTTTTTGTTGCTTTTCATACCTATGATTTTAAAATAGCCAGCCCTATTTGTGAATCAGCTTCCGACATTTTACATTCATTAAAAAAGAAAAAAGTTATAAAAATTTCAAACCTGAGTCGTTTGTTTTGTCAGGCATTTAGCCGTCGTGTTGAATATACAGATCGCTCACAAAGAAAAAACAACGAAAACTTGAGCCAGTGAATTAAGTCAGCAGCGTACCTAAAGGAGATAGGCTCAAATTTCATAGAACGTGGAAGATGGGCCTTCGGTTGTTTGTGAAGTTTGCTCGATAAATTGTGCAGAGCGCTCGTGGGGGTTGCTTGCTTTCTAAAACAGTAAGAGACGCAGAGCTAGGGCCCCATTTACTTTTTGGCATGAATGGCATGGATATCTATTTCGCGTGGCCATTTTGCATGGACAGCAGCTTCTCCATCACTTTGAGTCGCGGAAAAAAATGACCGGTATTTACTGTAACACTTATGTCCAAAAGTTGACGCTCAACGCAAAACGCACTCATACCTGCACACAATTTATTAAAAGTAATTAAACTCCGGGGTCTTACGGCTCAAACCGCGATCTGATACGAGGCACGCCGTAGTGGGGGACTACAGTTACGGATTAATTTTAACAAGTGGACATCATGGAGGCGTGTAACACTTATAGCTTTCCCTCTCAGGTGCACTCGGGCTAAAATGGTTGTACCGTAGAAGGTATAGCACATGCAGTCTAGTTAAAAGAAAATTCCGGCAGAAACCATCTCAGAATGACTGCCGATGGTAGTTCGATTAGCCCTAACACACTGTAAAGACACACCGTGTTGCCACCAATCTCCTTTTTCGCGCTTCCTTCTGGATACACAGCGCCATCTGGTTACGCCACCGCGAACTTCGCGTTTGATGCGAGTCTGAATACGTATTCCGACACAAGCGTATGACTATATATGACGTGTGTTCGATTCCGCCCAGCACCGAATAAATTTTCAGCTTTTTTTTTATTTTTTGCTGAAGATACGGCACATACCGGACCTCTAATAAAGTTATTTCGCTCACTCATTCACATACACAATGACCCAAGTTGGCGCCAAAGAGGTTCACAGAAGAGCGGCGCCTACACAGTGGCGCGGACCCAGTGACCCGATTTGGTTTGAAAGGAAAGCTGTTAGACACCGGCACAGGCATAAATTCCAGAAAGGGCATAAAAATACTAATAATAATATTCGCATTAAAATATACAACTTAGCGTATACCTCTGAGTTCATCGCAACTGAGCATTCTCTGTGGCATTAAAAAAGCCTCACAGACATGGTCCTTCTCTTACAAATCGTAAGTGGGAGTTATTCTCAAAAACTACTGGGCCGTAGTCAAACATCTGTCGCACCGTAGTATCATTTGAGGCTCATTCACACCAGGGACAGACAGCGGTCGTGCGACGAAGTTGGTCGCAAGTGTTCGCAAATGGTCGCTTTTCTCGAACAACTACCATTTTGGGCCAGTCACTCGCTGCTCGATTTTTCAGTCCCGCGACTGCAGTCTCAAAAGTGCTGAACCAATCAGATGCGCCGGAATAGGACGCCGTTATTCGCTAATACTTATCTTACGTGGTGATGAAATTGTGAGCAAATGGCGACTGGCCGGCCGCACTTGCCGGTGTGAGCATCGGTCGCCTTCAGTCGCTTTTTTGGACGCTAGTCGCAAATGATCGCACGTTCTCTTGAAGTCCCTGGTGGGAGCCTGTAAACTGCAGACACCAGTGGGGGAGAGAAGGCGTGTGCGCGTCTCTGTCTGCGTTCATCATTTCAGTGGTTGCGTGACTTGTCTTCTCCAGGCGGAACAGATGTCCCTCAACCTTGCTCCCGGCAAAAGTGGCAGCTGAAAAGCGACGAATTGTTGCGTCGACGCTCTTTCAAACTTAGGTATTTCATTCACCGGCTTAGTCAATTACTCCATCTACTGTAACTATAATCACTAGCCAGCTGTCAGACGCTGCACGAAGCGTTTACGGAACAATCAAGACTCCCACCTTCCGTTGAACGTTTTGCATTAGTTTTATCGTGTCAACACCGTCAACGCGGATGCTAGGTTCTCACGCGCAAATATTTTACGAAGGCTTCACAACGCTGACCCCATGAACGCTCATAAAACTAAAGTTTTCTGTGTGCCTGTAAGTGGTTAGCAGAAGACATAAACGAAATGCTCGGTTGAAATCTCTGTTACTCTCGAGAACTGCGCCCATTTTCCCATTGCGCAACATCGCACTGTCTTGTTTGTCCTAGCCGTCACTTAAGCGGCTTGGGTGATGGGGTTATGGAAAGCAACTGTGCGCCGACGGAGACTATATATATATATATATATATATATATATATATATAGTCAACTATGTGTACACCTTTAATATGCAACTATTGACCAGTTGCCATCACCGAAAAAAGTTCACGTGCTCGTGACGCCTGCGGCAGAAAGGATGTTTCACATCCGCCCCTATGGTTTGTGAGTGGTGGCGCTCGCTAACACTCCCAGGGTGAGTTCTAGTTGTAAAAACATAAATACCCCAGAAAGTTCATGGGAAAACGGCTCTACGGTAGCTCAATGGTGAGAGCATCGCACGCATAATGCGAAGACGTGGGTTCATTCCCCACATGCGGACAGTTTCTTTATCCACTTTAATTTATGTTAATTTATCATTTTTGTTTTTTGAATTAGTAAGTACAAGTGATTTTCACTATGTTTTCCTTGGTGTCATTGTTTGTTGGCGTCTTATCATTTGATATATATATATATATATATATATATATATATATATATATATATAAAATCATAAGAAGCCAACAAACAATGACACCAAGGACAACATAGAGGACATGTATCTTATATAGATATATATACTATAATTTATCCGTTGTTGTCCAAACTTCCGAAGCACACCCCTCTCTATGGCTTTCACCCCTCTCTTTGAGTGTACAAAGCCTCACACGGTCCGGGCAACTAGCAACACTGGGACACAGCATATGGTTTTTGACGACGCATATTTAACGCGACCATACAGCGCAGAAACAGACAAAGGATAATTAGTGGCGACAGACGTAGTCGAGAACTGATTTCAAATTAAACGTTTATTTTTAATTTTCCCCGATACATATACACACGCCACGCGTCCCGTGTTCCCGAATTTGCGTAAATGTGTCTACGAAACTGAAATTAAACCTCTAGTTTAAAGTCAGGGCTCGTGTCTGTCCCCGCTATTATCACTCTCCGCTTCCGCGCTGCAGTCATTTTCATTAACGATTACCAACTAGATCCTTCTTAAACGTTCTTTTTTTTTCTTTTTTGAGATGAAGTCGTTGGTTCGTCTCGAAAGCACTCGGTGTTAGCGAAACGTTGCGATAACTATTCATTAACCAACTAGGTCACAGCAAACCCTTACTACAGGGTGAGAGTGCTCAGTCCGCTCCTTCTTTTACAAGACTTAGGTGTCAACTAAAATGCACTTCATTAGGGAGCCAGTCGAATTGCCTTCTGGCATGCGATTAAATCCGGTCTTTTCTCAATTTCTTCGCTCTTGTCCATTCTTCTCACTTCAAGGCAGCCCCCGTCTGCGTCGTTTCGCGTTGCCCATTAAGAGCGGTTGTCCCGACGGCTGCTGTTCAAGTTCTTACGGCGTCGTCCCCCATGCGGAATTGGTTGTACTACACACGACCTCGGATAAGTATATACGTGTTCGGTGGGCGGAGACACGTCTATTGTGGATTGTCTGGTCGTGATCATGCAGCTCGGCCGCTTCGCCTGTCGCGCAAAGATCGTAAGTGAGCGGACGGAAGAAGAGAAGACGGAAGACAGAACGAAAGCAATTCTCGCGTAGACGGGACCGACGGCGATTATTGAACGGTAGCTCGAAACAAGTCACAAAACGGTCGCGACGGAAGAAGACGTGCAAGAGCGTCAGCTGCGAGAGAAAAAGGCGGATGAATGGGCAATGGTGCCGACACGCTCTTAATGAACGAGGGGACGACGGCTGTTTCGAGAAGCTAGGCTGCTTAGCTGCGAAAGTGGCTACAGTAGCTTTTCTTTTTGTTTGATTTTTCTATACTCCCCGAAGCGGTAACTGCGGGAACTTAGGCCTAAGCCGGTCAACTCGCGTCTTTTTCTCTCCTGATGATGTTTAGGAAAGTAACAGAGCAAGATAGACACCAAAGAAGGACACGACACTGGCGCTGTTATTTTCCTAAAACATTAATTCCCACCGACTCGCCCAAGCTTCTCTTCTAGTACTTTCCTGATGAGCTGTAGTCGGCAGTCTCTTTCGCAGCGGAAGCTAATACGTTCTTGGACGAAAAATATTATTAGTATAAATGACGATGCAAATTTTGCGAGGCACGTCGACAGCGCACTGTCGCTCACTGTTTTTAAGCGATTGTGTCCTGTAGGACCCAAGTGAACTGCGTACCACGTGCAGCACATTCTCGCTCTTTTAGAGGAGGTTGTAATGACAAAGCAAGGGCAGTGCCATCGTATATACCCAGGAATTCTGGACGTTGCTCCTTCGGCCATATGTCAAATTACGCCGCTATGCACCGGCGTAACTCAATCAGCAGCATTTTCAAGATGTTATATGCAAGACGATCTACCGGATTCCAACAACTTTCATTTAGGAACGTCTAGAGGGTCCTACTTTTTAATACTACAGGCATTTATACGACACTTAGTCGTACCTTTCCTGCTTCTACAACGCAACACGAAAGGTACGACTGTCTCGTAAATGCGTACCTTAATCAAAAGTAGTGCACTCAACCAGCGTTGTCAAATTCTCTTCGGAGTGCGTCTCTGAAGCGAGTAAGATAAGTGGCTAAATTACCTCTAAATCTTGCAGCAAAATCACTAAAATTTTCGCCAGAACTCTCAAGTGAACTTTAAGTCTACGTACGTGTTTTGAGCCGCTTTATATAATATAAGTTACTATGGCCTAACGCATCTGCCGAAATATTTCACGTTTGTCTAGTGTCCGGGCCGAGGTGGAATACAGAGTGAATTTAACGCAAACGGCTTTTAATTTACTATCTTTATAAAAGAGCGGATAATGGCAGCTGACATTTTCTTTGACCTTCTGATTGGAAGATTACAAATCCAGCGATATTCTAAAGAAGACTTGTAACTTCATTTTGCAAGTTCGAAAAGGCACTTGGTCCCCATTATCTTTGGAAGTTTACTTGTTTTCGCGCTCGTGAAAATAAATTAGGCGACGCGCGCTTGGTCGCTCATTGTTAACACGGTGACGACATCACGTGAACTTTACGCATATCAACTACTACACTAGCGCCTCTTGATCCACCTGAAAACTCCTTGTATTATTTATTTTTCCGAAAGCCTTCAGAAACGGAAGTGTTGTGTTCCGATTCACGTGAACGAGCCAAGTCGCTTTGATATGTTATGCTTGACTGATATCTTATTATGCAGAGCTCAGTCTTAAATTACTTCATAATATTTATTGCAGTATGTATTGGTAAATTATTTATTGCTACGCTTGAAAACATCCACCAGTAGAGCAGTGAAGCAGGACAACCCGCAGCGTCGAGACCAATTTCTAATTAGCCTTTACGGGAAAAATCAAGCTGCAGTTTTGAAGCACTTTACTAACTGAAGTCGCTAAAATGTCACCACCTGTTCTGTCACGTCGCTCAGAAAAGTCACCAGTCGCTAAATATAAAAAATTATCACTAAACTGATAAGAAATTCACTAAACCTAGCGACGAAATCGCTAAAATGGCAACACTCCTGTCGACGTTGCTAACTTCACACTGCTCGGAGACTTCAGAGACCCAGTCTCTGACTGATTCCGTTTATCGTCCTAGACTGTGCGTGCAGCCATAAAACCCCCATAACTGCATTTCGTGTGCCGTACACTGCCCCACAAGTAAGTTCGTTGAAGTTCGTCCAATCTTCTGATTTCAATTTTTTTAATGCTTGCTATTGAGTTACGTTTGTGCAATGCAATGAAGTTCGATAGATGGACGAAAGGGCAATGTTCAGAATTCGTCGACATGCGCATTGAGAGGCGGCATGATTTAGAAAGAGGAGCTCAAGCGGAGCAATTGCCAGCAATGGGACATACAATGGACAACAATGGTCCACCTGCAGCAGTGTTACAAACCACGAATGGCACCCACTAACGAGTCTTGCAAGCTTGTGAATGTGCTTGCAAATCTGCTCTTTGTGCTCGTTGGAAGTGTCTGTGTTCGTACGTTCCTTCTTTCCGTTATCCGTCCGCAGCTGCGTTGTTTTTATAACTGCTACAAAAGGGAAAATCTACTAAGTGAACTTTGCGCTGTACCCCTCGAATAGATCATGCCATTAGCAGGTTTCCTAGCCCGGTTCATGGAGCCCCATTTCATGAGATCAAGTAATGAGTCCGGATGTGCTCAAATATTTCTTACTTGACGGCGGAAACATTGTGGTTTATGACACCTTGATTGATCGAGCACGTCTCTTAAGCTCGCATTGGCCTATTGGTTGAGTACCGCATATAACATTCCCTAATGAGCGAAAGCATATCAAGTTATGCAAGCTTAAGCTCACTGGTGCCAGTGCAGTAGTATCGATGAAGTTGGGATTTGCTGTTTGTGGTGTCCGCACCCGTCCATCTCTACTAGTAATGATCCTAGGAATGAGTCCTCAGCGTCATTCAGCAAGTACCAGAACATCAATCTTTGACTTGGGGGGTCGTTCACGTGTTCCATAAAATTCTATTGACTTCTTCTATCTATTGTAATCCTAGCTGTCTTGCTACTTGACGCTGAAATGGGAACACTTGTCTCCGAGACCGGCTGGCGAACACCAATACGAACATAAAACACACGGCCGAATCGATGCAGCAACTTTCGTGTTATTGCATCATTTCCATTAAAATTTTCATTTATTTGTACCACGTAAACCTTGAGAAATTCTTCTCCGCACTTGTTCTAAAAATGTATTGAGTGCCCGTTATACTGGCTGTCGCGGATATTGTACAGGAAATGGCGCAGAAAACGTGCGCAAAACGGCTAATATTTTTTTTTTTTTTTTTTTTTGTGGTAGCATGTTCTCTAAGTGCGCTTCCGTGAAACCTTTGACTTCGCCACCGAATTCGTGATGACGGCCGAACCTCAACTTCATGATTTCCCAGGCCTCTACGCTTACCGGGTGTGTGGCACTGACGGCAACTGGCTCTGGGGAAACTGGACCAACTACACCGAGTGCCTCGGTTTGATCAACCAGCAGGTGAGCACAACCGGCAACGGTGGTGAATCTTGTTAAACTGGTTATGCCTAAATACATCACACATACCACTCAGTAGAAAGCAAGCGGGGCGAGAAGGTGGGTTGGATGATGCTATTTAGCAGAACTAAGACACACCCTGCATCAGGAGCCGTTGTAGGAAGAGGTGAAAAACTGGACATGGAAATCTTAAGGCGCTTTGGCACCTCCTATAGACGGTTTTCAGCAGCGGCGCACGGGAGCGGCCATGTTTGATCACGTGAGTGCGCCGGCATGACTGGCCTTGGGTTGAAGGCCAGCGAAGGCGCCGTACTGCTGTAGTCGTGGGCGACGGTGCGGCAAGCGGCGTTGTTTCGGGTCCACCGATGGACAGCGGCTGGATCGACGACACAAAGCTCTGGCCCATGGTTCAACGATCATGTAAGTGAACCATTGTTTGTCATTTTAACGTTGTATGTGCTCGCGCCGGAGCGCTCTGGCGCTCGATCATCGTGCATGCGCGTCGCTCATTCGCGCCGAGCGATTCGAGCTCATGGAGGCTTCTTGTGCGGCGTTCACGTCAGTTCGCTAGTTCTTTTTCTTTTTGTGGCTAGTGCGGTGTACTTGAGCTACGATCTGAGCTGTTTGAAGTGGTTGCCTAGTCTCTCGCGCTTTGCTTGACGGCCTCGAATGTGTATGCTTGAGCGCCGAGTGAAAAATCCGTGTCCGCTGGTGTGTTGACGTCTCGCTCGCTGGTATTTAGCTTCACACATACGTTTAGGTAAACGTTTGCCTCGATACTGGTGCACTGATCTCTGCAGAATTCACCAGTGCGGCGGGCACGCAATAGTTTTGCGTAGTTGACTTCAGAGCGGCAGATTCTGTTTGTTGGATGTACTAATTGAATGCCCCCGAACGGGTGTTGTTTCATAGTAAAACCCCTGTCACACGGGCACGTTCGATCGCAATTGAGCCTCGATCCGAATCCAGTCGGTCGTGATCCGCAAATCGTAATCGAAGTGTCCGATTTCGATCGGAGACCGACGTAAGCAGCTTCTAGCTCAGTGTGACAGAAAACGAGGTACAACGAGAAAGAAAGAGATCCGAAGAAATAACCCTCTAAAAGGCCGTTTTATTTTTTATGCACGTATACTTTTGAAAATCTGTGTGCTGCGTCGACGCCATGCACGTAGTTCTGAGATTTGCAGACGATCAGAATCGGCGGACGTGGCACGTCGTTTACCTAAAATACTGAATGAAAAAGTAATTTTTCTGAAAATTGATTTGTACGTACCTTTACTACCTATTAGGCACGTTTATTATTTGCTTCGGACTTAGTTACACTTAAAGCGTTAGAGCCCAAATAACACGATTCTGATCCTTGGACTGTGTAGTAGCGATCATTTTCGATTGCGATTGAAAGTCCGAGCCGGATCGAGGCTCGATCGCGATAGAAAGTGACCATGTGACAGGGGCATAACTTTGGCTAGCTCAAGCGTTTTATAAATGAGAGCTCCCGTTTCAACTTTTCAAACTCTTCATAGGAGAGCAACACCAGCTTAGTAATCAAATATGTATTAATTATTGAAACTCCAGAACTATAATTTATAAATCCAAACGATCAGTTTAATATCAGACTGTATCTGTCGTGTTATTTTAGTTATTTCAAACATCTGCAGATGTCTTGAGGAGTAAATAAAAAAATCAGCTTTCTTTCGTTGCCATTATTTTTTTTCATTCCCGCAGTACATACAAATGTTTCTCCCCTATTTCAGTTGTCTACGACTACATGGTCAAGGCAATCGACCAAGATGGGAAGCCTGCACAGGACTACAGGGGGTTTACAGAGGGCATCAACCTTTTTGACAGTGGCAATGTTGGGAAAGCTTTGTGTCAATCCAAGGATGGCATGTGCAGCATAAAGCTGTGTTCCAAGCTGCAGTGTTGGGTAGGGATAGTCCTTGGTTGGACGCCCATCAACAAAGTGAATAGAACATCAGGGTGATTCATGTAATATTTACAATGGTTTGCTTTTATTTGAACGTAAGAATAAAGGAGTCCACATAAATAAAAAGCACGCACATGGGTAACGCATGCAGTTCTTATTGCAAACTGCCACAAATTTGACAAAAAAAAAAGGCAATAGCACTGTGCCGCCAATGTCTTTTCCATAATCACAAATAATGTCATAATTTCATAGTGTCAAATAATGCCGCAATTTCGCGATGTCAAAAGAGGCTATGAAAATTAAAGTAAATAATATATATATTCACCATGCGCTTTTGGGGAACCCTGAAAGACACAGGGCAGAAGGAAACAGCTGATTTGTAGTTACCACTACTTTAATACGCAGCTAATCAAATAATGTCAAACTGGTGAGTTTGAAATTATTTACTTTTATTTCCATGGTTTCTCTTGACATCACGAAATTGTGACATTATTGTATATCACTTTACGATAAACACGCAACCAACGCTTCTAGCGTTGTTTGAAACAATAATTTTGTGCTACAGCGTCAACACAGCTAGCTTTCGCGCACCTGTTGCTGGCCACAAACAACGCCAGGTCTACATTCTGATCACACCGTGCATCCGATACAGCAGCGAAACCAACATACGTAAAATCAGACGCGCAGGCAGGAATTCGTCAAGCTTAACGATTTAAAAACGCGATTCAGATAGCACTTCTCCAATCTTTTCTGCAGGAGTTGTCACCGCGACAACTAGTACGCCTTAATTGGCACCGATCCCGGCGCATATACGCACGTGGCGTGTAATTTCGCTTAACGATAAACATGACAGATAGCAGGTGACTGTTCCAATACGATATCGCTAATGATTGTGTTCTGCCACGAAAACACCGCACGGTGACCTTAATGTACAGCAAGCGAAAGACGTGAAAAGTTTATACACTATTCCGCAAGCCGAGCGCGTTCGCTTATTCGGTACTGTGATCTGCCACTTACTCTTGCCGATGTGCCTTAATTGAAGTTCTTTCTCTGTAGGTTCGCTATCCAGCATTGTCGGGTGAGCTTGTTTTTCTCTCCTTGAGGAAATCGGCGCATGGAAAACGGCCTCGGGCATGGGCAGTCTTGATGCAGCTGTGGCGCGTGTATTTCACACACCGACGTGTTCCACAGCTTAATGTCGCCATCACAGTTTTTGCATCCAACCACAGCTTACGTTTTCCCTCTTAATCTCCACATAGAGCAGAATATTGTTCGACGTTTGACAAACTGCGCTTGTTAAACGCCGCTGGCTACGCTTTCGCGACTGAGCAATTGTAGTTTCGTTTGCGCGCCCAAGGCCAGAGATGTCCAACACGCGCGGCGCTCCGGTGGCGCCATCTGATTTCAGTTGCACAAACCGGCTGCTGCAAATCGTCTATAGTACACCTTAGAACTTGAAAATTCGTTTTTAGGTGCGAAGCAGCTTATGGCGGGGGCTTAGTACGTCCCTCCTCCGTCCCGCGGCGTCCCACACCCCCACAGTGCATGCGCGTCCCCTCCCCCTCTCTCTCCTCTCCTACGCTCCCCCCATCCTCTCCTCTAGGAATCCTTTACCGAGCGGCGCCCGCGTGCCACACCCCCACAGCGCATGCGCGTCCCCTCCCCCTCTCTCTCCTCTCCTACGCTCCCCCCTTCCTCTCCTCTAGGAATCCTTTACGGAGCGGCGCCCGCGTGCCACACCCCCACAGCGCATGCGCGTCCCCTCCCCCTCTCTCTCCTCTCCTACGCTCCCCCCTTCCTCTCCTCTAGGAATCC
Source organism: Dermacentor silvarum (assembly GCF_013339745.2). Lineage (NCBI taxonomy): Eukaryota > Metazoa > Arthropoda > Arachnida > Ixodida > Ixodidae > Dermacentor > Dermacentor silvarum. The sequence goes on from NC_051163.1 coordinate 129,300,569, forward strand.
TTTACGGAGCGGCGCCCGCGTTCCACACCCCCACAGCGCATGCGCGTCCCCTCCCCCTCTCTCTCCTCTCCTACGCTCCCCTCTTTCTCTCCTCTGGGAATCTGGAGCGGCGCGCACGACAGGTGGTGCGACAGCTGCATACTCCGCTGGGGGCGCCACGGTAGTTTCGCGGTATGAAAATGACGGAGCGCGCGAGCTTCATTCTCTCTCCTGTGCAGCGCCGCGATGAGCGCGCGGGCCGCTGCCGCGAAACCATCTCCCGCTCAAGCTAACCATCTCCCCGCTGCTTCGCATCTACACATGGTTCCCTTTAGCGGGAAATGGAGTAATTTTGTTCGGCGCGCTCAGTATCCCACTGCTTATTTAGGAGGGAATAAAGCATACCTTGAACAGATTAGTGCAATCTAGAGTTGTAATTGAATGACAACTACACAATTATTGCACAACTGCTCTCTGGCTATCACTAATGAAGAGCGATGGTCTAAAGTAAAGCTATTTCTGAACATGGCGGTCTGGGAACTCTCTCAGTATGAACAAGAAAACTGTCCAGTTAGAGACGTATCAGGTATTGGGATCGAGAGCGGGACCCAGCGTCAAGTGGAAAGACCGTGTCCCCATTTAAACTTGTTTCTGTGGGGGTGACAATAGCGCACCTATGCTGTTTTTTTTTTTTTTTGTTTTTTTATGAAGCTTCTTTCTTTTGCCGACTTCTCTACCTCTTGCAGTCCGGCCAGCAGAACAGTTCAGCGGTTTCCCTGGCGGTTGTGTACATCCTACTCTTGTTCTCCCTGCTGTCGCTGATTTTTCTCTCGGCTAGCATGTTCATCTTCTGCTACTTCAGGTAAGATGGGAAAGTGTGTTTGTGCGCTTATGTGCATGTGTGTGAGAGAGAGAGGAAGTGAATGGGAATAGAGAGACACAGTCTCAGACTGATTTTCGTGTATCGTTCGAGACTGTGCCAGCAGCCATTAAAATTACCATCATTACACTGCGTGTGCCTTACACTCTCTAGCTATCGGCTCTGTGGAACGCAAGATATTACTCAGCACATTGACCGATAACCAGTACTTCCAGACATGACAGCAATTAGATAACCGCGACAATACCTCGAGTGACAACATTGGAACAAAGACTCTCAATCCCGTGCAGTGACTATTTTCTGTAGAGACATCTTTTGTGCACTGTGGAATAAACTTAATCGGAACGCCAATTTATGTTGTAGCACATTCCGCAGCCGGATATCTCAAAACTAGTGCAGGTCTCATTGCTTTTGCTTAACTTGACATGACGTCACCCTTGTCAGGTTTATTCACTTGCACATTTTTAAGCATTTTAAGCATCTTCCGTAAACTGAAAAACTCAGAAGCTATGCCCTGAAACTATCTGGTTGTTGTTTGTCAAAGAGAACATTAAGATTGGTCCTGCAAGCGATGTCCACTCTACCATTGGCAGCCACCTACAAGACGAAGTTATGCAACATGAACCAGGTATTCTTATTGGTCTCATCAGAATTTAAAAAAAAACAGGAAATAGCTTAAAGATTTAAGCATCATCATCAGCCTATATTTTATGTCCACGGCAGGACGAAAGCCTCTCCCTGCGATCGCCATTTACCCCTGTCTTGCGCTAGCTGATTTCAACTTGCGCCCGCAAATTTCCTAACTTCTTCCCCGCACCTAGTTTTCTTCCGTCCTCGACTGTGCTTCCCTTCTCTTGGTACCCATTCTGGGACTATAATAGTCCACCGGTTATCCATCCCACGATTTAAGCATATTAAATCGTTAGTACGAACATTTCCGCCAAGGAAATGAAGTTAGAAATGATTCCACGCTGCCTGAAGAGATTTTATTCCTTAATAGCTCGGATCCAGCAGATGAGAAGTTCTTTCTTGCATTGAAAAAACAAAGGCAAGGCATTCTATATTCCGCCATTATTTGGGTGCTGATGTAAATAGCACTTTCCTTTGGTGGTAAAGCAGAATATGCAGCTCATTTATCAAAGCTTAATTTGGGAGAATAACTGCATTTTTTATCATGTAAACAAAAACATTGCTAATATTCAAATGAAGAGCCAAGCATTCAGAGGTGAATACTTAATACTGACCTGTTACGCGCACGTGCTCATTTAGAAGCGGTAATGATTGACACATCGGCAACGACCGCAGGTCTCTGGAGTGCCCGAGGACGCGAGTGCATCGAAATCTGATGCTTGCCCTGGCGGTGCACGCGGTGATGCTGGTGGTGTTGTCTACGCCACTGGCGCTTCATCCAGATGCGCCGACGCCCTTCGTGCAAACGGTTAGTTGGCTATTGTTTTATTTTTCTCGCCCTTTACATTCGCAGCCATGCCACGCTCCATTGTGTTCTACGGGAGTTGCTCGGAGAGACTGTGGCAAATGGTACCTCGGCTACACCATTTCTCCACGTTATGCAGCAAAAATATTGGAGTAAATGATAATCCTAAAATAGATAAATCAATACATTACAGTTGAAATCGGGTCAAGCTATGATCGGTCGATCCATCAATTAATTTTTTATTTATTTATTTATCGATCGATCAATAAAGAGTGAGTGAGTGAGTGAGTGAGTGAGTGAGTGAGTGAGTGAGTGAGTGAGTGAGTGAGTGAGTGAGTGAGTGAGTGAGTGAGTGAGTGAGTGAGTGAGTGAGTGAGTGAGTGAGTGAGTGAGTGAGTGAGCGAGCGAGCGAGCGAGCGAGCGAGCGAGCGAGCGATCGATCGATCGGATTGATCGATCGATCGATCCGTGTGGTTTAACGTACCAAAGCAACACTCTGGCTATGGGAACCCAACGCAGCCCAGGCGTTGCGCGTAAAATTGACGTTCAGCGCCCGCAGTAAGGTAGCACCGTAACTTTTAGTCGCACAAACAAACATGGGGCAGCAGGGAGCACGTTGTTTTTGCGTTTTACGGAGCTATAACTTTATCGAGTTGGGCATGTTTTGAGGACTACTTATCTTGTAACCACTTTTGATAAGACATTACAAGATTGATGGCCAGGTCATAGATACGCCGAACCCGTGTGAAGACGGCTAAGAATATCTTGTCTTCACGAGCACGAACAGTGCTCGTGATTGCACTCAAAAAACTGAATGATCGCCCCTTGATGGAGGGAAAAGTCCTAGGACAATGGTCCCGACGGGTTTCAGCACTAGAGGCCTCAAATGCGCTGCTCAGATTCTTAAGGACTTCTGAATTGTACGACCGACTTTGAAAATTGTAGCGCGTGGCATCATGTTATTTTGTGGATTCTTTCTCTGATGATTTTTTATTCATTCTATCACATTTTATTCCCTACTCTTTCCTCAGCACAGAGTAGCCAGCCTGGCACTTAATTGGCTAACCTGCCTGTCTTTCCTTCTCTTTTGTCTTCTTAAGAAAACGGGCAATTTTGGTATGTTGGAGCGTAGTACGAACTTGAATATGACTAAAAAATTTAGGGCGCCATGTGAGAAGAAGCTACAATTAGTTGGAAATTGGGTAAATTTAACGGCACAGTCGTGATTAGTGCCATTATAGTCAAAATTTAACAGTGCCTTATACCCCTGTAAAGGGTGCATTGCCGTAAATATAAACGTATTGAGGAAAAGCCGCCGTACAGCACAGGTTCGCGAAATGGAGCGAGTTCGCTTGGGCAGCGATCATGAAAGGCAATGGTGTGTGGAAGGCGGCTTCGGCGGTGCCTGTAAAAAGCAAGAATTAGTCGCCGAGTAGGCAAATTTAATAGTACGGGTGTAATTAGCGCCATTATAGTCAAAAATTAACACGGCATTATACCCCTGTAAAGGGTGCACCGCCGTAGATATTGGCTTCTTGAGGCAAAGCCGCCGTACAGGACAGGCTTGGGAAATAGAATGAGTTCGCTTGGACTGAGCAGGGCTCGCAGAGATAATAGTGTCTGGCAGGCGGCTTCGCCGGTGCCCCTATGAAGTGATAATTAACCGCACAGTAGTTAATGGTAATGGTGCAGTTAGCTCCAATAAAGTCGAAAATTGACCCCTTTGCATCATATCGTCACAATCTCCGGGATTGTCTCACATAGCCTATGGTCAAAAAAAAAATAGAAAGACAAAAACAAAGGGTCATCCAAGTGTCGACGCTCAAAGAATACGAGGTCGACGTAATTTTTAGTGAACTACGATACGAATAAGATACGAGATGAGTGAATAATGCTCATGAAAAAAAGACAGAGACACAATAGAGAGATATAAGCAACCTTTGTTCATCGAATCTTTGCAACACCGTGTACAGCATCCCGCATTTTTAGCTATATTGCGCGAGCATCCATCACGCGCCATCTTAGCGCCTTTAAATGGCGATAATGAGTGAGACCGACAGAAGTACTCTCAAGTGCACTAAGCACTGTCCTGTGCAAGAGTCGTATAATGCGATGTGCCCTTCAGAACGACGTACGACCATATTATAGTGTTCTCGCGCGATATAGCTAAAATGGGGGAGGCTCAACGTCGACTTGGTTGAATCTTTTTTTCTTTCTTTTAACTCTCGCTGAATGCATTGTGTATGCGCGTGAATATTGAAAATGCGGCAGAGGCTACGATTATGAAGCACGCAGTTACGTGTTAAATTGCCATAAAAGTGTCTTGCGCAGGAAACTATTCCGGAGCCGTCCGCACCTGTAAGCATGCTGTCGCTTGCGCCACGGTTTCTACATGATCAACTCACGGGAACAATTCGTTCATGCAGAAAAAAAAATTGCCTAACTTCCGCTGGAGGTGCCATGCAGAGCTGACAGCGGAGCTGACAGCTCCGTAGATGAGTACCAAGCAGCTCCGCTATGATGGGTACCAAGCAGCGGAGCTGACAGCGGAGCTGTCAGCTCAGCTGTCATGTACCATTGCTCCGCTGTGATGTGCCATTGCGCTACGGAGCTGACAGCGGAGCTGTCAGCTCCGTAGCTTGGTACCTATCATAGCTAGGTACCCACCAGCTCCGCTGTCTCAAGCGGAGCTGATGGGTACCTAGCTAGTCCTGGCTTTTGAGCTAGACCAAGTCAACCCCAGCATTTTCCGGAATTTATTGATTATTAATCGATTATCAATTAGCTATTGATTGGCTATCGTTTGGCTATTGCAAGGTATCGGCCACGTATTTGGGCTAGGCTAAGCGCTACCAAGTCATCCCAGGCATTTTCCGGAATTTTTCCGGATTAGCTATTGATTGGCTATCGATTGGTTATCGATGACTGACTAAGCTTAAGTAGTTCCAACCATGCTTAGCTAGACTTAGCCAGGTTCAGCTTCGGTTCACAGGGGTATGTGCCATTGCGCTGGGACATTTTATGCACTACCACCAGGATCGGCCCACATTTTTCGATTCAGCCGACACATTACGCCCGGAAATAAACAGCTCCGCTGTTGAAAATTTTTTTAAATGCTCTAGAAGGTGCGGACTGCACACAGCGAATAGTTTTCGATGTTCAGAAAACGATACCTGAGAACGGCCGTTCGGGGTTACAGCGAAATACAGTTCACGAGTGAAACGCCGTCAGAATTCAAGTAAGCGATCACTTATCCCTTTTCTGCATATTCCAGACGCTAATCGAGACAGTTCCTTCGTAATCAGAGCCACATTAATTTCTTTGGAGCCAATTTTGGTGTCTACGGCGCCGTACTTAAGGCGCGCCCACGTTAGCTGCACGGTAACTAATCGCACGCCGTTTGCCGTTCCCGGGCCGCCGCTGCCGACGGCGGTTTTGCTCGCGAACGGCAAGATCTCCCCGCCGTACAAAGGGTGGGTCCGGGACCCAGTTTTGCAACAACCGCACAGCGAGGCGGCCAATTAACAACAGAGGCTGGCGTCGCTGGCAGCCTCGCCACCAGTGATCGCTCACCGTCGATATCCTCGCTAGGCATATTTCCAGTTCTCTGCGAAGCTGTAACCGACGCGCTCCAGAACTAATCGCGGACGCTCACAAGCAGCAATAATTTGTTGCCGTTGTCACCGCTCTACGTTCTCCTGGCAATAATTTCACACAAAGGAGAAAATACGCTTACAATAGCGGTGCAGTTCCCCACTTTCGCAAGTACGAAACCAATGCTTGCGAAAAACACTTTCGACGGACGAACATTCAGGTTAGGTCTTGTTGGTAATACAGACTTGGTTATTTAAGAGCATTCGCGGACAGGGGTCAAACAAGTGGACATAAACAAGCGTAAACTCTCGACGAGGTTAAACATTGTTTAGTGTGACTCCGGCAGCTTAACGGGGTCTCAGGTGTTGGACCCCAGGCTCAGGTGACAGCGTAAGAGCCACCCCTGTCCGTACTCTCGGAAGAGAAACAGCCTCTGCCTAAGAAGGATTACGGGTAAGGGGGCACACACACGCAGAGATTACGGCGCGCTTGTCCCGAAGGAGAAAAGATTTTGCCGGCTCAAGGATAGGGCGGGGGCTCTGCTTACGCCTTATAAGCCAGCGTGAGAGGTTTGCGCGCGCCTCAGCGAGTTCCATGGTTGTTGCGGGGTTAGCCGGGCCTCCATCTTAATACTGAAGAAAAATACTAAATCAGTTTAGAGTGGCGAAGTATTCCTGGAAGACTGTTTGCATTCTCCCGGCTCAAGAATTGCTGCACTCCTTAATAGGAGTATTATGTGTAATAAATAAATAAGTTAATTAAGTAAACCTTATGATTAAATGTGTATTACCAGAACAGAAATACAGGCCAAATTTTTCGTGCTTCATTTATGAAATCCGCGGCGGCGGGATGTCACTGTGACGTCACAAATTTCAAGGTTTTGTTTTTTCTCCTGATTTGGCCTTTTTAATGCAGGAACGTTTCTACAAACTTTCTAAGTTCAGTCTTTGGTTTATTTATAATGCAAAGTACTCTGTTTTTGCCCATAAACCGTTGACTAAACCGAAAGAAACACTGTCAAACTCGACGGCGTCACAAGAATCTGCCGGAACTTCGAAGGGGCGTCTTCATCGACATTTCACATGTCCGTGTTTTCTCCTGTACAAAGCGCACTGCTCACACTAATAATGCATTCTATTGGTTTATTTGGAGCGCTCTAGAGCGCTCTGGTGTTGTGGTTTACATTCGGTTCGTCTAAATTGAGCGCTCAGAACGCGTTCTCCTGGTTCATTCCAAGCGCCGTCCTTCGAGCAGCTAGCACGTTCGGCTGGGGCAAGTTTTCTGTGGCACCATTGTCGAGAGGCCTAGGAATCTCTGCAAACAAAGTTGGAGCATGGTAGGAACCAGTCGAATATACCATAAGAGTGAGCTTTTCAGAATTCCGGAAATGTAACCACATTAACTTAAAATTCCTCGTTAAGTCTCTTTAATGCAGCACGAAAATACAAAGTAACCATCCGGCTTCCTCTGAAGGAAATTGCGCGTATAGTTCTGTTTCATAGCCTTCGTTTTCTGTTCTCTTTTAATAAACTTTATCAACTTTGATTTCCGCAGAATTTGTTTAGGTTGCCATATTTACACCGCATGGAGCGACTGCGCGAAGAACCTCAGCCTAACTGTGATGCGCAAGTTGCCTCTGAGCTTCGGCGAATCTTTATCGGCAGCAAAAAAATTTTGAAGCACTAGATCATCGTCGTTCTCCCTTCCCGTTCAGGAACAAAATTGTTTTTTTTTTTAGTTTTTGTTTCTTGTTTGTTGTTCTTTTCTCAAGTACAAGGAGGCGCTGATGCGGGGTCGGGTGAACTTAATGCAAATTTCTGCGTGGCAGCATTTAAAAGAAAGAAAGAAAAAAAACTGTCAGCTGCTTTACGCCAGCACGCGTCAAGCGGTCTTTAGTGATTGCCGCACTCTAAACGTTTCCGTTGCAGCAGCGCGAAACAATTGTCTCGCCTTTTTCTCCAAGTTGAAACGGTAGTTGTCTTTCTTGAGTGGCATCTAGCATATACGTTGCACAATGCCGGTATGGGCACTTGCTCTTTCTGCGTTACCACTTAAAAATAAAAAAGACACCTTGCATAATTATGGCCCGTAAGTATGCTAACATCGTTGCGATGACATGCTTCGTAAGGCTGGAATGCCGAACATGTTTCCGTAACAGCGGTGTCCTGACAAATCTGTTTGGTGCAATAACACGTTTTCCCGCGGCATCAAAAAATGTTTAGCTTTTACTCACATATAAGACAGACTACGAGCAGCTAATTATGGATGATAAGTTCGACAAGTCACTTACGCACTATCTTCACGAAGAACAACTGCCTGCATTTATTTAAAAATATCACGCCGTGTGGCAAACTGCGCAATAAAAAAAAATTGCGTAAACCAAGGAGGCAAAGGACTAGCGATCTCCAGTGTGTCTTCATACATACTAAACCCGCTGACAGTTTCATTGTAGAGAGACAAAGAGAGACAAACAACTTTTATTGAGTCCTTGATGGGGTCAAAGGCGGCCAGAGGGGCGGGAGGCAGCCCCTCTCGCCCCCCTCCCTTAGACGGTGGCCAGTCCTTGTAGCCGAGCTGCGTCCGCGGTCACCCGGACGACCCAGAGCTGATCCTCCGGGTCGCTGCACAGCAACATAGCCTCCCACTGGTCAGCAGCGGTAATTGTGAGTCTATAGGGCGGGTGCCATGTTTGTGAGTGCGCGTGACCTTTGGGTATGCCCAGATAATGTGATGTAGGTCAGCAGGATGTGTGTTACAGAGCGTTCAGAGCGGGGAGTAAATTTTGGGTTATCTGCGGTAGACTGCTCTTTATTTAGTGAGTGGTGAGGGCATGGGTATTTCAATCGCGCCTTGCGATAGTGTTGTAGGATCTCGCCGTAAGTGATCATGCGGTCCCTCGCCTGCGACTCGTGCAAGTTGTCTGATGCGGCCGCTAGGACCTGACTCGAGGGCTGATTGCCGCTCTCCGCCAAAAATGGCGTACGAGCCCAGTGGACAAATTCTCAAGTGGCACTGTGAGCGGTTTCGTTGCCAGCGAGACCGGAGTGGCCCACGGCCCATATCGTAGAAAAATGTTGCAGAAATTACATTAACGCAAACTAGCTGTACTAAATTAACCGGCATGCGACCTTGGCGTTGGTTCTTGCAAGGAACGACGCCGACCAAGTTCACCGCCATAATTACGGAATCTTCATAAGTGCGTTCGCAAACCCTGTCCTTAGAATATGTTTGATGACGCTCTGAAGAATTCCTGCTGACATTCTGCTGACTTCGATAGACTCTCTATGGAAAAGCAGTTTGATTTCTGTCAAAATGTTGGCCGTATGGGTTCTGTTCAATAAAACTTCCAACTGGGGCTAGTTGTTACAATATTATGTCTACTGTGCTGGTATTTTGCACAAAAGACAACGAACAGGGCAGGAACCGAACAAGCGCGAGAACTCTACAACGTTTATTGTTCGCAGGCTTACTTCAAATGTCACAGACGAGAAAGGGTCACCGAAAGCAAAAAAAAAAAAAATCACAAGTCCAAGCCAGAGGGTTCCTGGAATAAGGGACCCTCCCACCTCGACTGCCAACTAACTCACTGTTTCAAATAAAGGTTTATTCATTCATTCATTCAAGCCCTTCCTCTTCGGAGAGAATGATGGTAAGCGAAGCTGGTCGTGTGTTTCTCCAGTGTTCCTCCGAGCGAATTGCACAGCGAAGTATCAAGCTGCGCTCGAACCACAACCGGGCGCACGCACTGCAGCTGGCTCCGAAGTTACGGTTGAGAAACTCGCGTTGAAACCTGGCGGTAGCACCGGGGAAGTTGACGCTAGCGTTGCCGAGGCGTGCACGACCGTTGTAGGGTACCTGGAGGGCAAGAAGACGCTGTCGCAGGCGTTCTGCTTCGTTTGCCCTAAACTCGGGGTCCGCGGCTCTTCGCTGATGTTTCGCCTGGGCTTCGGAATCCCTCACGCTAGAATCGGCACGCTAGAATCGGACAGGCTTCGCTTACCCCCATTTTCTCAACAGGGGAAAAGCTGGTGATTTTGTCTCTTTGGGTCCCACGTGTGACAAGGGTAGTTCAAGGGCGCTTTACAGGTCCCCAAGCCCACAGGGGTATGTGCCATTGTGTTTGGACCCTTTCTGCACTATCACCAGGATCGGCCCACTTTTTTCGCGTACACGGACGCCACCGAAATGTGTACCTTATAACAAGCTTCGCTTCAAAAGACAAGTGATGTAAAGGAGAGGTAAAACTCGTATGAGCACTTCTGCTGTCACAGCGACAAAGCATGACGTTTAGTAAGTTATTAAGTCGAAAGCCTTATATGTGTCAACGTTCAGTCGACTTTCAACATCCTTGAGCGACAAAACCGTGTCGTTGAAGCGAAATCGTACACGATGACGACTCGGTGCATAGTAATTTACTTACTACACTGACCCGGCATCATGTCTTACCTACATGCAAACGCTCACGCAACAGTTCTGATGGTGTGCCGGTCACCGTCGTCATCGTCTTCTATGAGTAAGCAAGCAAGCTCACGCAACAATTTTAAAGGTGCGCGGGTCAAGCAATGCTCCCGCAGCAATTTTGATGGTACGCGGATCCCAGTCGTCACCGTGTTAATTAAGACATCAGCATACACCAATTCAGGTACTCGAATCCACAACCTTTCGTGTTAATTAGGGCGAAGCTAATTACGGCACTGTTATTAAGGTAGCGTCAATTAAGACACTCGACCCCGCGACCTTTGGTCGGAAAAAGCAAGTAATAAGAAGTAATAACGCATTCTAATAAAAATGTCAAGTAATTTAATATTTCTTCAGCACGGAGGCTTTCGCTTTCACCCTCTCTGGCGTATGCTAAAGTGACTATCAATGTTTTTACATACTACTTCTCCCAGTGTCATTCAAGGTATACAGAAGACTAATAACCATGTGATGGCATAATTTTCTCGATAGTTCATTATTGTAAAGTACGCTTACAAGACTTCTTGGGCTTTCACCAACCTGCAGCAAGCCAATGTCCTGGCTAGTTGGAAGATAGCATTGCAACCGCACTGTATTCATTGTACCACCAAATTTCCTGGTGACTAAACCAATTCTGTCGCCCCATGCCTGTGCTCTCAATAGCAATCAGAGTAAACAGTTGTGAAATGCCGCATTTGGGCAACCTTTGCGTTCTCCTTTGTGCAAAATACTAGCGAAATAAACCGAATGGTGTTCCATTCGTTGGTGGCGACCCCGGTTAAAACCACTGTCACGGGTTTCGCGCCACACCTGTAACCTCAAGTCATCCCTGATGAAGAAGTCTCACCGACTTCCAAGCGCTCAATTCAATTAATAGGTCATGTTAACCGGCGTTCAAGTAAATGACACAAGTTCAAGTTTTTCCCTACGAGAGTGATCCAACATTTCCCTTCCAGAACTGCAGTTTCTCCGTACCTTTTGTAAGGCTGTTCTGCGTAATTTTCTCGTCCATTTACCGCTAACGAACTAACACGTCTAGATTTTTGCGGCCATTTGCCTTTATTCAACGTCCATAGTGATGACCCATGGTTTCTGTTCAGTTCGTTTTTCTATCATATTTGGGCTGTACACATTTCTCCATTGGTTAATAAATCAGTGCATTGGAAATAGCTTACTAACCGAATGGCACGTGTTGTGTTCGGTTGTTCCCCGTAAATTGGTGGAATACTGTAACATTATTCGAGTTAATATATCGAGAAGCTCTACGGATTCTTCCTAAGAGTGTTCGCAATTCCTCATTTAATAGTAAAAAAAAAAAACTTCTTGACATGCTGGAAAAATATTTATGTTGACTTCCGACAGACATCAGAAAAGTTCCTTTGGAAAACGAAATGCATGGGCGTTCCAGTTAACTAAATTTGTGCTTCAATGCATAAAACGGCGTTTTCCTCACAAAGATAACTGGAACGCCCATGCATTTCGTCGGACACTTTGAAAATTAATATCTCGAAACTGGTTCAGTCCTGAGAATTCGTTCGAAGCGAATACGCCTTGCGAACCCAGCGGCTATAATTCATAGATTCAAAGATGTGCCATAAAATGATTGATTAAAAAGCTAATTAGCGTGATTGTGTTAATTACTTAATTGGGCTTTTGATTTCTCGTGTAATTAATGGTCGCCTTAACGAGTATTTTAGATCAAGGGTTATAATTGTGCTATCTACCACAGGTTATCTTTAAAAATTGGTGCAGCTAAAATGAAACACCCTGTAAATAAGGAGAGAGAGAGAAAGTGGTTACATTTCAGTCAAGAAATTCGTCTAACGTGTTTCGCTCGCACTTTGTGCAGCCCGTGCTGTGCAAGTGCGTGCTGTCGCTGAAGATGTACGCGGCCACGGCCTCCATCAACTGGATGTTCGTCGAGGGACTGCTCCTGCACTCACGCGTGGCAGTTTCCGTGTTCCGGCAGGACGCCCCTTTCCGGCTCTACTACGCACTCGGCTGGGGTGAGCAGGCCTGCGCACAGGTGGCGCCATCTGTCATCATTGTCCGCACGTTGCGCGCAGCGCTCAATATCGAACCAACTAAAGGCTCGCACTGCGGGGCACTGTACACGGCGTACCGTAGATGCAAGAAGCGGAGAATTCTCCGAGGACGCCCTCGCGGGAAAATTCGGACAGTCGCTTTAACGGATATCGATGACGATAAACCAGAAAGCTGGCTCGAAGCGGGGTGACAGATGTACGAGTAATTGTACTGCGTGACACACGTAGCGGGCAGTGCTACGAATACTGGAGGGACTTCTGGCACTGCTTGCAGTCGCGACAAAAAAGTAGTGCGTCGCATACGAAAGAGAGATATCGGCACGAGTCATTTAATTAAATCTAGTATTAAGCCTAATACCTTTGGGTTGTCAAATATCACGTATTTATTTCTTGTAAGGCCCGTCACAGATTTGAACCTATTTACCGCCGAATTAGCTGAGTGACACATCCCTACGACCAGTGGAAGCAGCGCACCGCCCGCGTTCGTGATCAATGCATATAGCACTTCCGGTGCTCATAAAAAAATGAAGATAATACTTGTAGCTTTTTGTAGTTGTAATATATGAAGCGTTCATTCTGTAGAAACTGTAGACATCCAAAACAGCTGCACTGCGAAACGCGCGGAGTGATACCTCTATCACCGAACCACTTGCGTATCTTCCGCTGCGTCGCCCAGTAAGCCTGAAACGGAATATAGTAAGTGTAAACCAAGACCACTGCCCTGTACGCGTTCGAAAAGCCGACGTTCCGTTTCGCCCCACGCGATTGGCCTAGACTGGCCTAGGCCACGATATCGGCACGGCCTGGACAATCGCGTGAGACGAAACCGAACGTCGGCTTTTCGAATGCGTACAAGATAGCAGCCCAGGTAGCACGAATTCATGCGGTACTGCAGCATTCATATTATTGAAATACGAAGCACGGTCATTCATTTAATGTTAAGCATATTGTCATGCTTGATAGAGCAAGAAATGTATGAGGAAACATCTATAGACTTAGTATGTTTGTGGCATGTGCGTGGCTAATTTAGGGCACATGCCAGCAAATCCAAGTCGAAGAGTAGTGAAATTGTGTTGGCTTAGCAAACATTGTAAGACAAGCACCGCTTTCTAGACACGCTACCTTAAAATGTGTTACGAAATACATTGGCGTTCCAATTCACAGCTTCCCAAATCAATGCCTCTAACAGTGCGGGGCGTTCCTAACTGGAACGCCGAAGCCTTTTTTCGCCGGTTCAGGACTTCGTGTACTAGCGGACCTAGAAAGGAGGAACTGCCCTCCCTCCGCGATACTTGCCGGCACTTATGCGCTCACGTAATGTACTCTACATTGACCGCCCGTTGTGAACGCTGAATGCGCCCCTGAGGTCTTGTTATCAATGCGAAAGCATTATATGCCCCCATGCCGCTGAAAATCCGGTGAACGTCCGGCGTTTACATCAGATGGTATCAAAACCCACGTGACTAAGTGATGACGTCACGTTCATGGCGCTGGACCTGCCACGGCTCACATTGGGGAAATCCACGGTGAACAGCCAGAGCACCGGACGGACGCCATGGCCCACACCACAAAAAAACTGATTTTGCTCAATTCTAAATTTTAGTTGACCCACGTTCAAAACCGACCTGGCCCACTCCCACAATCGACTTGGCGCCCCCCCAAAATTTTGGTGTCCCACCCTGAAACTTGACTGCCCGATTCGATAACATGGCCAAGTGGTCACGTCATGTGACATACTCACGTGAACAAGTAAGAAGCTCAAGTTACAAGGTCACATGACCAAGTGATGACGCCATGTGACAATGTCACGTGAAATGGAAGTTGAAATAGCATGGACCGCGATTTGGTCGAAACGGCCAGAATGCTTTCGCATTCATGAGTATTGCTTACTCAGTGTTCAGTGCTGTTCGTATCACACAGAATATGCTACGTCTACGGACGTGTCATGCGCTAGGATATCAATCGCACTGCAGTGCTGATAGCTATATACGGAGTGACCGCAAAGCAGAAACTGTTCAAATGCAGCGCTTCGGCATCCCTGGAGTGATTACCACGACGCTGCCGTGCGACGTCGCACGCGACATTAGTTAATGCATGGCCTCCGAGGTTACAGCCACATGAAATCAATTCAAAGCAACTACTACTACTACTGAGCAAATAAGCCTCGAAACATCTTAAGACTCACGATGCATTTACACGCCGCGGACTCCAGGAGTCGCTCCTTCAGCCAACCACTCAGTCAAAATTCCTACGGCCATACCTAATCGAAGAACGAACGAACGCACGAAGAAAGCGACGAGCAGTCACGTGGTGTGCGCAGCGATCGGCCTCTCTTCGTAAACCAATACAGCCAGGAGATGGCAAAGTGGGCGACCTACGTCCAACCTTCCATCACACGACTCGCACTGTTTTCTTGCGCTTCCCTTCAACGTCACTTTACGCGCCGCCATTCTTGCTCGTGTATTCTGACGTATTTGGCTGCGTGCCGGCCGCTTGAAATGCGCCACTTTCTCACGTTCTGAACGTTGCCCGCATCGAAATTCACTCCTTTGTTGCGTAGCGGTCCCGCTTTTTCATTCTGAGGAAAACTCCGCAGCTATTGTGAGGCGTGCCGGGCACGTCTTACGTTCACGAAGCATCTACACCTGATGGAAAGCATGGAAGAAGTAGCGTTTTTGAGGACCCCAGAGTTGTTTTCGTTTCTCTTTTTTGCCTCTTTCTCTCTGTCTCTTTCTTATTTGGCATACGACGTGCGTACACCACCTGGAATGCTAGATGACGGGCCTTTGTCCTTTTGCGTGCAGGCATAGCACTTTTGTTTGTTTGTTTGTTTGTTTGTTTGTTTGTTTGTTTGTTTGTTTGTTTGTTTGTTTGTTTGTTTGTTTGTTTGTTTGTTTGTTTGTTTGTTTGTTTGTCTGTCTGTCTGTCTGTTTTTCTTTGCTTTGCTTGCTTGCTTGCTTGCATTTCCAATGAGCCACATTCTTGTTTTTCATTTTCTTTCCTTTCAGAGACCACAGTGCGGCTCTATAGCGAAGTTAAGTTAATCATTATGATCTTGGTTTCGTCCATGATCATATATACTGAGAGAAGTATTCTCTGTTGCGGGCTAGTTGGTTCTTAATGAACAAATAGCTTATACTGCGGAAACTACGAGAAGGGCGGAAAGAAAGATTGGACCGGGTGCAGTTTGAGGACGAGCTTCTCAATCACGGTTCGCATCAACGCACTCCATCCACGATAGCTCTTTGCTGGTCCGTTTATACCGCGCGTAGTCGCGCCAGACGCACATGAGCCATATAGACCAGGACTAGTGGCGACCGGCTGAAAACTGTGCACTGGGTCCTTCTCCAGGACGCGTTCAACTGCTGTAGAAAGCTTCACGCATCCTAATTACGGGACGAGTGACCAAATTCTCTAAGTTTTCCCTTCGTATGTTCGTTTTTTCCATATGAAAGCCGCGTCCACTAACGACATGTTCAGCGTCACGATTGGCTGCAATTTTAGCGCAAGAGCTTTCTGCGAATACGGGTTCAGGTTGCTTGCTGAAGCGGCTCGGGGCCTCGGTGGGAAGGAAGCCCAAACCTTTTGCTACAGAAACTAAGATAGGAAAGCCATGCGGTCTGTTCTATCTTTCTTTCCCCTCTTGAATATTGCGCAGTGCGTTATCTTTCATACTTTGACGTTCCGTGAGCCCTTCTTTGTTTTCTTGCTTTATTTCTTGTTTTCTTCTGACCTTTTGTTTAGTCCCGTTTCTCTACGAGTGAACCTAAAATTTTCATGTATCGCACTTTGCACATTATTGCATTTTACTCTAGTTTAAAGTCAGCCAAATGACTACATTGAATCATGTATGTTAAAGTAAAAAAAACGTACCTAAATTCTACACAAGCGTTACAAGGACGCAGGATAACAGGAATTTAAGGCTTAGTTTGTCATCTCCGAATCACCTTCTTGTTGACCATTTTCGGGAATAACATTTAATGTCGCTGACAACTTACGGAACTGCAAAATTTTATGCGGTCATAAACAACGTAATCAGTACTAAATTTCAGTGTACATTTATTTCGCCTTTCCTTCCCGCCCCGGACACAAGACACGCAAAATTTCAATCTCGCTTCCTCTTCTAATATCTATGAGGAACTGCTAATCGAACTTGCAGATGTCAGCCTCTGAAACAACATATCAATGAATATTGAACTTGCCAGCAATTTCCATTTATCAACTCTATAATCACAACGTGATCTCAAGCATCTGAATCATCTCGAACATCCTGCTCTTTTTTTTCGTTCACTACGGTTGAAATACTACCACTCTGAAAATTTAATAACTGTTTTAGAGCATGAAAACGTTTAAGTTTTATGGAGTGCTTCCACACTTTATGCGTGCTTTCAGCTCAGAAATGCTGAAACGTTGTTCAAGCGACTTCGTCCGATCATTGCTAAGCCAGAGAACTGCCAAGCTCAAGATTGAAGAATACCTCTCGCAAGAAATCACCCTCGTTTCACGCGGCACGCCTCAGGGCTCAGTCATCTCGCCAACAGTGATCGCCAGAAAGCCCGGCACCAAGTAAGTCATTATTCAACATCGCAATGATCGGGCTTTCCAAGGAGCTCGCGAAGATTCAAGGAATCAACCATACCATCTACGCAGATGACATCACCATCTGGTGCGCTGGCGGGAGTGACGGCCAAGTTGAGGACGCCATGCAGCGCGCCATCGATGCGACCGAGCGCGTCCTCCGCCCCACTAGGCTCAGATGTTCTCCATCCAAGTCTGAGCTACTTCTCTACAAGAAAAGACCCATAGGTGGTGGCCATCGTGATTGGAAACCGGCGTCCGAAAGCGAAATACGGCTTTTCACTGGTGACGGGTCCCCGGTGCCCAGAGTGGACTCGCTCCGAATATTGGGGATGTATATCGAGTCTAACGGTGCCAATGGTGCCGCACTCAGAAGGATCATCGCCAAGACAGAGAGTGCTCTCGGCCTCATCCGGAGGGTCGCCAACAGGCACCAGGGAATCAAGGAAGACAATCTCATCCGCATTATACATGCTTTTTGTGCTCTGTCACCTTTCATACTCGGCAGCCATGCATAATTGGCATGTTTCAGAGAGGAACAAGTTACATTCCCTCATCAGAAAGGTCTTCAAGCTCGCCCTCGGCTTACCTGTAAGCACTCACACCGAAAACTTGTTAAAGCTCGGAGTGCACAACACGCTCGAAGAAATAAAAAAATGTCACAGTTTCGCCCTAAGGGCGAAGCAATGAATGCGATAGCAACACAGCAATGTCATACGAAGTAAGGTGAGCGGCTTTGGTAGCAACAACACGCAGAACTGTTGTCGACGCCATCGGCGTTTTGCCCGCGTTAGCTCAAAATGCGTGCGGCGTTGGTGACTGTTGCTGGAGCCTCTGATATAAATAGGCACTTGGTGCCGCAGCTAAACGTCGCCTCCCTTCCCTCCCCCTCCCCCACAGCCTCTCGCGCGTCCGAAGAAGGCGCGTTTGCTCTACATATATGGTGATTGTAAAGGAGAAAAGAGACGCCTACTTCTGCAGCCCTTAAGCGAGCACGGCGCAGAACGCGCGTTTCTTCTCCGCCGTGCGTTCACTCCCCGTGAAAGACGCGCCCCTCGCGCCCTTTCACTCGCACATACAGCGTTCGGCGCGCGGCGACGATTTCATCTCCAAATGACGTCATACGGAACCTCACGGCGACGGCGACGCCGACGGCGACGGCGACGCCGACGGCAGAAATCTGCTTTTGAGTGTCCATATAATTGCTATCGCAATAATAGAGGCGCAAGAGCGTTCACAGCTGCTCAGGCTATCCGGCACCCCGGTGGGCCGCAAGATACTCGATGAGATGGACCTCTACCCTGTCGACCTCTACCCTGCCCCGACGCCGTGCGGATTCCCAGCGACATCAGATCTCAACTGCACATCACGCCCATTCCCCGCAATATGCACCCCGCACACAACGTCGGCAGACGTTGTGTGCGGGGTGCATGTCCGTAACACATGTCCGTAACAACCACATTGTCCGTAACAACCACATTGAGGCAAGCTTCGTGGACGCCGCGGCATATGTCCAACAAGAGGCGTTCGCCGTCTCCATCGTCGACTCTAATTCCAGGATCACTTGCTGCGCTACAGTACGCACTTCGAAGCCATTAGTAGCCGAACAGGTTGCGATCGCGCTGGCTGTGCTCGATGGTCGCAGAGAGGCAATATATAGCGATTCTAAGGCGGCCATTAAGGCCTACCAAACCGGGATGGTCTCCCCTCAGGCCCTTCGCATTCTCCAAAGCTTGAAAAGTATCTCTCCGCATTCTCTCATTTGGTTTCCCGCTCACTTGGGGTCGACCGAGGGCTCTCCCTCTAACCCTAACGAGAGCACGCACGAGGCCGCGCGAGGACTCACTGACCGCGCCGCCTCCGCAGTCCCCCTACCCCGCGGGGAACCATAGATGACGTATCTTGAGATCACTAAGCATTATTATCTGTCAAGACGGGTATTCTCCCTCCCGCACCCTGCCTTTTTCCGGGCGCCGGCGGTGACCCTTCGACTTTTACAAGCTCGTGCGCATCCTAACCTTGCGGTTCTTCACGCTATATACCCTGAAAGGTATCCCAGTGCGCACTGCCCTGCCTGTGGACTAACGGCAACATTGAACCATGTGTTGTGGGAGTGTGAAGCCATCGGCTCCACCTTGAGCGAGGATAGGTGGGTTGCGCTTTTTGGCAGCCCCAAACTCAACGACCAAACCCTGGCCGTCCAGAGTGCCCGCGATCGGGCCGTCAAGCTCGGCTTGGCGGACCCTACGTGGGACTAGCTGGGTGGCGCGGGGTCTCCCCTGCGTCTTCTCTGGACCTCAATAAAGTTATTTCACTCACGTTGTTCAAGTAACTTTGTGTACGCATGTTGACTGCAGCTTATTGTTTAACCAGGATAGAAGCTTTTGCCAGTTGGTTCCAACTTCATCATCATCATCATCAGCTTATATTTATGTCCACTGCAGGACGAAGGCCTCTCCCTGCGATCTCCAATTACCCCTGTCTTGCGCTAGCGTATTCCAACTTGCGCCTGCGAATTTCCTAACCTCATCATCCCACCTGACTTTCTGCCGTCCTCGACTGCGCTTCCCTTCTCTTCGTATCCATTCTGTAACCCTAATGGTCCACCGGTTATCCATCCTACGCATTACATGGCCTGCCCAGCTCCATTTCTTCCGCTTAATGTCAACTAGAATATCGTCTACCCCCGTTTGTTCTCTGATCCACACCGCTCTCTTCCTGTCTCTTAACGTTACTCCTAAGATTTTTCGTTCCATTGCTCTTTGTGCGGTCCTTAACTTGTTCTCGAGCTTCTTTGTTAGCCTCCAAGTTTCTGCCCCGTATGTTAGCACCGGTAGAATGCAATGATTGTACACTTTTCTTTTCAACGACAGTGGTAAGCTCCCAGTCAGAATTTGGCAATGCCTGCCGTATGCACTCCAACCCAATTTTATTCTTCTGTAAATTTCTTTCTCATGATCAGGGTCCCTTGTGAGTAATTGACCTAGATAAACATATTCCTTTACAGACTGTAGAGGCTGACTGGCGATCCTGAATTCTTGTTCCCTTGCCAGGCTATTGAACATTATCTTTGTCTTCTGCATATTCATCTTCAACCCAATTCTTGCACTTTCTCGATGAAGGTCCTCAATCATTTGTTGTAATTCGTCTCCATTGTTGCTCAATAGGACAATGTCATCTGCAAACCGAAGGTTGCTGAGATATTCGCCATCGATCCTCACTCCTAATCCTTCCCAGTCTAAGAGCTTGAATACTTCTTCTAAGCATGCAGTGAATAGCATTGGAGAGATTGTGTCTCCTTGCCTGACCCCTTTCTTGATAGGTATCTTTCTACTTTTCTTGTGGAGAACCAAGGTAGCTGTGGAATCCTTGTAGATATTTGCCAAGATATTCACGTATGCCTCCTCCACTCCTTCATTACGCAATGCCTCTATGACTGCTGATATCTCTACTGAATCGAATGCCTTTTCATAATCTATGAAAGCCATATAGAGAGGTTGATTGTACTCCGCAGATTTCTCGATTACCTGATTGATGGCATGGATATGGTCCATCGTAGAATATCCCTTCCTGAAGCCAGCCTGTTCTCTTGGTTGACTGAAGTCGAGTGTTGTCCTGATTCTATTGAAAATTATCTTGGTGAATATTTTATACAATACTGAAAGCAAGCTAATGGGTCTGTAATTCTTCAATTCTTTAACGTCTCCCATCTTATGGATAAGTATAATGTTGGCGTTCTTCCAGCTCTCTGGTACACTTGAAGTTGTGAGGCATTGCGTATAAAGGGCCGCAAGCTTTTCAAGCATGATATCTCCTCCATCTTTGATTAAATCTACTGTTATTCCATCTTCTCCAGGCGCTTTTCCCCTGGTCATGTCTTTCAAGGCCCTTCTAACTTCATCGCTAGTTATAGAAGGAGCTTCTGTACCCGGTTCATCACTATTTCGAATAGAAGTAGCTTGGCTGTTTTGGCTACTGTACAGTTCAGTATAGAATTCTTCTGCTGCTTTTACTATGTCATCGAAATTGCTGATTATATTACCATGCTTATCTTTCAGTGCATACATCTTGCCTCGTCCTATGCCTAGTTTTCTTCTTACTGATTTCATGCTGCGTCCATATTTTACGGCTTCCTCAATTTTTCCCACGTTATAGTTTCGAATATCCCTTACTTTCTTCTTGTTGATCAGTTTTGACAGTTCAGCGAATTCTATCTGATCTCTTGAGTTGGACACTTTCATGTTTTGTCGTTTCTTTATTAGGTCCTTTGTTTCTTGGGAGAGCTTCCCTACAGGTTGCTTTGGTGCCTTACCTCCCACTTCAATTGCTGCTTCTGAGATCAGCCTAGTTACGGCTTCATTCATTAGCTCTATGTTATCTTCATCTTCCTGTTCTAAAGCTGCATATTTGTTTGCGAGCACCAGCCTGAACTGGTGTGCTTTTACCCTTACTGCCTCTAGGTTGGCCTGTTTCCTCTTGACTAATTTCACTCTCTCTCTCTTCAAATTGAGAGAAATCCTAGACCTCACTAACCTATGGTCACTGCACTTAACCTTACCTAACACTTCTACATCTTGCACTATGCTTGGATCGGCAGAGAGTATGAAATCTATTTCATTTCTTGTTTCTCCATTAGGGCTTTTCCAGGTTACCAACTTACGAATGGTAAAGCCGCACGAAAGACATGGAGGAAATGAAAGGAAGTGTTTTAAGTGTGTCGTACGTCCTCCTTTCGTTTTTCGCGACGGTTCACCATTCCTGGTTATTTTCGAAGTAATGGATGATTAGCTAGCCTCAAGATTATTGACCCAAATATTTTTTTTTTCTTTTCGTAACAATAAGATCAAAAGAATAAAGCTTTTGCGATAACAGAGCCCCTTCGATTGCAGGATTGCCCCTGGCTTTTATCCTGGCTTGGACGTACCTGACAGAGAATGAGCTGCGCACGGCATGCTAGGAAGGCTACGGGTCCAGCTCCTACGTCTGGATACTCATAGCTCCGCGCCTGGTCGCTATACTGGTGAGTAGATCGTAATTCGTGCGTGTTGACTCTGTTTCACGTGTTCTGTGCCCCACGGCCTCATCTTCTCAAAATGATGACCCACGAATACGGTACCCGTATCCGATTGACAGGTGAACTCCGTATTCCTGGTCAACATCGTAAGGATCCTCGTGACACGCATTAAGCCCAAGGCGTCAGCACTGGAGACAACGCAGTTCAGGCAAGAATTTGTTTTAAACCCCTTTCTTGTCGTATTCGGTGGGAGCTTAGTGTTAATGGTGGGCTTTGTGCATCTTAAGCTAAGGGTAAACGGCCAAAAACACGTGCGATTCTACACTAGTATTGTGCATGAATTTTTGTTATCTCGTTACCAGAGAAGATAAATGCAGTAAAATTGGTTACCTTTTCTGATTCGATTAGGTGACTATGACCTGCAGTGAAATGGCCGGGACACTTCGCGTTATCATATTGATCATATAATGGGCCGGATGGCGTAATTACCAAATAAATAATGAAATGCATGAATGAATGTTTATTTCAAATAAACACTGGTTCTTTGTTGTAAACGGAAATTGTTGTTATGGAGAAGGGACGGGAAAGTGCAATGTGATTCGGGGCCACTGTAAAACTCTCTCAATCACGCCAAATTCAGCGGCAAACTCTGACAGAATGATTTTAAAAAAGACAGTTTCCTAGGCAAATGGAAGTGATCCTCAATGGTCGAACAACTGGTGCCGAGTCAGTAATATTCCCTGCTCGTTCACAGTTGATCAATTCCACAAGGATAGTATATAGCATTTCTTTGACAGGCGTGGAAAAAATTCTACAATGTGAGCCACGAAACTAATACATTTTGACTTTGTCATAACAGTTATATTCTCGCATTTTTATGAATATGAAATTAAGGTGGTGTTGGCGCCTTTATTGGCGCCGGCCAATCCTCTTCGCAGGGCCAGCAAGACTAAAAGCACAACAAAACGAAAAGCATTGGATACAGTCAAATATATTTAAACATTTGCGAGTTCCACACACGAGTAAAGGAAGGCGCACAAGCGAGTAAAATGACACTCAGAGACACAAACGCACTTTCGCAAAAAGTGAAAGTGCACAAAAGAGTCTGAACACACTTGTTGAATGGTTACCGTGCCTCTGTCTGCAGAAAAGCCATCAAGGCCACGGCACTGCTCTTCCCTCTGCTGGGCATCACGCACCTGCTGTTTTGCATCAACCCTCAGAACGAGACCATAGGACTCAAGGAAGCCTACATGATCATCAACGCCGTCCTCCAATCGTCGCAGGTATAACTGGTGCTTCGAAATGGTTCTTACCATTAGAGAGCTTCAGTATAGGGTAACATTCTTGCGTTAGTGCTAGCGTCTGGCGCAACGCTAATACTATATCGTACGCCGCAGAGCGCGGCGCTAACTAGTCTTCTAGAATAGAGGAAACGAGCGGGACGCAAGCAAACACAGACAGCTGCCGCCACCTAGGCCTTGCGGTAGTGCGGTTAGGAATTCTCCTGCCGAGTGACGAGAGTGAATGCTGGGCACGGGAGAGAATATTCGCTGGTATAAAATGTTCACGAAGTTCTTAAGCGAAACTTTATAGGCTCACAAGTGCCGGCGGTGGAGTCACGCGGAAAAGTGGGCCGATCCTGGCGATTGTGCAGAAAGGGTCCGAGCTCAATGGCACATACCCCTGTCGTGTGAGTCGATCCTGATTAGTGCAGAAAGGGTCCAAGCTTAATGCCACATACCAGGAACAAGAAAGAAAGAAAGACATCGAGAAAGAAATCACGTGGGGCGCAACACCCGCATTGGATATGCTACACGTGTGATAACGTGACACGCGAATCACGTGACACGTGCGCGACCAATCAGGTTCGTTTCGTGTGTCGCGCGGTCCTAGGGACATGGATGGAAAGCGGGTTGGCGCGCGCTCCTCCGGGCTTCCCTAGCTTCAGATCAGTTTCGGCGAACAGATGGGGAGGCCACGCGTGGTGCGTTCTGCAAAGGAGCAAGCTGCGTTTGATGAACGCTTGCGTGAACTCGCTCGGGAAAGGGTTCGTCGTCGACGTGCCTATTCTAGCGTGAGGGCTTCCCTAGCCGAGGCTCGCTGTCAGCGAAGAGCCGACGATCCCGAGGCGAGAGCTTCCGAAGCCGAAGCCCGCGGTCAGCGACGAGCAGAGAATCCCGAGGCGACGGCTTCCGAACGTTACCCTGACCAAGGTCAAATACACAAACGAGAAGCTTCGCTTACCCCCATTTTCTCGACAGAGGAAGGGCAGGCGATTTTTTTTTTTTTCATGTAGCGTGCCACAGCACCGATCACACTTTGCTTTTCCGTGGATCATAATGATGGTCATCACCATAATGTGCAGGCTGCGGCGCCTTCAATACGAAATACAAATTGCAAGCAAATTCCCTCGCAGTGTAGGACTTCTGAAAATGCCCGGTGCGTGTCTTACCGCGCGCGCTGACAAACCTCGGAGGCCAAAACCACACAAAAGATCACGAAAACAGCGGTAAATTGCCGCTAATACTTTGCTGTTATATCTTGCTATAGGAACATCAGCTCGAGCCGCAATAAACACGCTACTGCGTTTCTTGAAAAACACTGAAGTTTGCTACAAATTGTGAGTGTGTAATATGTCAGATGTTATATCCGACTTGGATAATGAAATCGTTTTTGACTATGTGGCGACTTCGCAAACTATGTGACAGCGCCTGCACAGACAGTTCTGCATTGTCCATCTTTTCGTTCGCTTGCATTTTTTTTTCTCTCTGCCTTCAAGATTTCATATGCTCTGTATCCCCTTTCCCAGTACAGGGTAGCAAACCGGAGATATCCTCTGGTTGAGCTCCCAGTCTTTCATTTTCTTTTCTCTCTCTCTGATCTCGGCACAAGCCTAAAGCAGATACAAAGACTAGTGGACAACGAATACGCCATGCAGGATGACGACTTCTTAGATCTGGCACCCCCTTTGACGGATGCCGCCGTGGTTTGCATTCGGGAGCTGTATACCAAAGGCGACGAAAATACCGACCCTGCGGAAGAGTTAGTCAAAGGTAGATTTTATTGATAGGAAAGACAGAGAGGTCGACCTGAGCTAGTATGCTCTAGTCTGCTACTCTGTACTGGGGAAGAGGGAAGGAGAGTAAAAGCACTGGGATGGATGATGATGATGATGATGATGATGATGATGATGATGATGATGATGATGATGATGATGATGATGATGATGATGATGATGATGATGATGATGATGGGAGGAGCGATGAGTGTTATGTACATTAGACGGTGGCCCTACTGGAGCCACTCGTCTAGCTTTGTGTCCTGCAGAAACTTACACAGCACTTTAGTTGCCCGCATTGAAGCTGCAGTGCCTGGCCATGAGCCGAGGATAGCGTCCTCCGACAGTGGTTACCTGCCAACGCTGGCTAGGGAGCCTTGCAACGTCCTTCGCTCCATTATATATGCTGGGCAATCACACAATATGTGGTCCAACGTTTCAGGCGTCTGGCAGTGTTCACAATCAGGGCTGTTCGACTGGCCGATGAGGTGTGCGTAGCGACGGGTGAAAGCAACGCCCAGCCGAATCCTGTGTAGCAGTGACGCTTGGCTCCGCGTAACTTTCGGAGGCAAACTGAATTTACCGTCTGGGTCGAGTATATATAGGCGTCTGTGGATGTTGTCAGCATCGGCTCTGTATGCCGTCGTAAGGTCCTGCATGAGTGCATTGATCACTGAGTTGGCGTCAGGTCGCGAGTATGCAATCCCTACTTCATCAGAGGAAGAGAATGACGATCTTGCCTCACTGTGAGCGAGTTCATTGCCAATCACACCACGATGACTATAGCACCCATTGAAAAGTTATCACGTGGCCACCTAGCTCGGCACTGTGGTGAAGTTCAGCGATTTCTAGCCCGAGCAGGTAATATGGTCATTCCCTTAAAAAGCATTTTAGTGTCTGCAGCGCTGATCTGGCATCGCAGAACACCGTCCATTTATGAGGTGTCTGCATTCTCATAAACTTGGCAGCCTCCCGTATTGCCGCAATTTGCGCAGCCGTAGATGTCGATTTGTGCTCTTGCTCAAAGCGCCGACTAGTTCCAAGTTGCGGGATAACAACTGATGCCGTTGTGGCAGATGGTGTGACCGAACCATCGGTATACACTTGTACAGTCCCATTATACAATGTAAGTAGATGGGACAGGGTGAGCTGCTTCAAGCCAATGGTAGAAACGTCGGATTTCTTGGTAATTCCAGGTATCTGAAGCCTCACTAGTGGTCTCGGTAATGTCCAGGGAGGTGTCTCGTGAATGAAAGCTAGTCAACAGTTTAAGTGTGGTGACCGGCGAGACAAGTTACAGCGCTTCAGCCATTGCTCCTGTTTGAAGCGGTAAAAGCGTAAAACTAGTCAAACTGCAATCTGCCCTTGTCCCGCGACGATGACGATGATGATGATGATGATGATGATGATGATGATGATTTATTGGCATCCCCTTTGAAACGGGGCGGCGACAAATAGTCACCTAGCCTGCTTGATTTAATTAGGTATACTATACATGTTCTTTATCTAGCATTTTTGTATACCTCTCATTATTTTTATTTTTCAAAAATTTACCTTGTACCGCTGCCTATGATTTTAAGAGATCAGGTCGTATCCATCTTTTCCCTGCTTTTTTTCCACCAGTACTCTAAGCGTCTCTTGCTGATCTCTACGGCTGATCTGTTTATGTTTCCTTCCACTTTAAACCCAAGCGCTTCTGGGAGTTGCACGTTACCTACGGTTCTCGCTGGGTGGATCCCGTCGCATTCCATTAGGATGTGCTGAGTGGTCTCTGGATCTTTACTGCAGCATACACATGTCTCATCTAGTTCCGAATATTTGTTCCGATATGTTTTCGTCCTTAGGCAACCGGCTCGATACTCAAATAGCAAGGCACTGCCCTTTGTGTTATCGTACACATTTTCCCTTCTAATTTCTTTCTTCTCATTCTTGTAAATCTCCATTGTCCTTTTCGTTTCCATTCTTTGCATCCAATTCACGGTCTCTATTTCTCTCACTTTCTTTCTGATGACCCCTGGTTGTCTATTTACAGTTTCGATTATCCTGTACTTGGTTGCCAACTTCCTTGACCTCTTCCTCCATTCTGTGTCCACGCTTTTCATGTAGAGATACTTGTGCACTTTAGCCGCCCATTTATTTTCATCCATGTTCCTGAGCATTTCTTCAAAACTAATTTTGCTTTGTGCTTCTCTGACTTCAAAAGAGGCCCAACCCATGTCACCATGCACTGCCTCATTTGCCGTATTACCGTGTGCTCCCAAAGCCAACCGGCCTACTGATATTTGGTTAACTTCCAAACCCGCCAATATATCCGATTTTAAGCATATGATGGCATTTGCGAATGTTAGCGCTGGCACCATTACTCCTTTCCAGATTCCACGCACCATCTCATACTTATGGTGGCCCCACAGTGCTCTGTGTTTCATTATTGCTGCATTCCGCTTCCCCTTTATTTTCAGATTATCTTGGTGGTTGCTTGAGTAATTCTTTCCTTCGTTTATGTGTACGCCGAGGTACTTATATTGCTTCACTATGGGTATTACTTGCTGTTGAATTGACACCACGAAGTTACTCGTGTGTTCATTAAAGATCATAATCCCTCATTTCTCTGTGCTAAACTTAAGGCCTAGATTTGTCGCTGCGTTCCCACAGATATTCGCAAGTATCTGTAAATCTTTTTTATTGTCCGCTAGTAGCACAGTGTCGTCTGCGTACATCAGTCCAGGGACCTTCTGTCGCACCATTTGTCCATTACACATGTAGGATAAATCAAAACCTAATTCGCTGTTTTCCAGTCGTCTTTCTATGCCCTTGACGTAAAGCGTGAACAACAATGGTGACAGAGGGCATCCTTGCTTCAATCCTTGGTGAATTGCCACCATTTCCTTTCCTTTTCGGCCTTCCCATGCCACTTGTACTTGGTTGTCTCGATATATCTCCCTCAGCAGCTCCACGAAATCGTCATCTATGCCTTCGTATTGAAGAATATCCCACAACAATTCCCTGTCTACGTTGTCATAAGCTCCTTTAATATCTAGAAATCATATCCATAAAGGTATTTTCTGAGCTACTGAAATCTCTATGCACTGAGTTAGTACAAACATATTGTCTTCTAATCGTCTGCCTGGCCTGAACCCATTCTGTAGTTCCCCCAATACACCGTTTTCCTCCACCCACTTCGACAGTTCTAATTTTATGGCTTGCATTGCCATTCTATATATCACCGACGTTACTGTAACTGGCCTGTACGAGCTCGTCTTATCCTTATCTCCTTTGCCTTTGTAGATGAGATTCATCTTGCTTTCACCCATCCAACGGGAATATTCTTTGTTCTAATCACTTGCTCTATGGCATTAGTCAGCAGTGCCTTGCTTTTTGGACCGAGGTTTTTGATTAGCTGTATTGGGATTTCATCGGGTCCTGCTGCCGTGTTGTTAGGGACATTTTCTGCTGCCTTTTTCCAATAAAAGCTTTCTATGCTAAATTTTGATCTCTCAGGCCTCTCTGTTGTTGCTGGATCTGTTGTCTGAACTACGCTTTTTCTCGTGCCGAAGTTATGCCTGATAACGTCTGCGATGTACCGCAGCGCATCATTGCCTTCATAGATGTTACCGTCTTCATCCCTTATAGCCGTTTGCGAGTTTCTAATTGGAGCTTCGAGTGCTTTTATATGGTTCCAGAATCTTTTTGGGGCGCCTTTGTCTCTTTTGTGAATGTTATGCACCCAACGTTCACTTGCGCATTTAATTTTCTCTTGCACGAGCTCACTCGCAACCCTTTTCTTTTCTCGGTGTGTATTCCATCTAAGGAGCACCTCTTCTTCTTGTAATCTCAACTTTTTGGCTTCTCGATGAACCCTAGACGCCTCTTTACGCTCTTCTATAGCTTGTTTAATTTCCTTGTTCCACCACTTACGTGGTTTCCTCTTTCCAATCCAACAATTGTTTTGCCGTGTCCGCCTTATTTCATGCTGCATAACCTCCACCAGTTCCTTATATTCCCAGACTGCTGTAGGAAAAGCCTCAATTTTCTTCTCTATGTTGTTTGCGATCTCTGTTATTTGCTCGTCATTCATTTTTAAAAACTCTGAGGCTATTGGTTCATGTTCTGCGCTGGTATCTCGCCCAAACTTTAATGCTAAACGTCTATGATCGCTTCCCAGGCTATTTTTTCCACTTTCGTCTATTATCATTTGGTCTAGTTGTTCGTAGACCATTTCTGAGACTAAGGCGTAGTCGATACATGACTGCCTGTTTCCGCATTGCCACGTTACCTGTCCATGACACTTATTCTCCCTGATATCTGCTATAAGGTTCTGTTCATCACACAAATCCAGCACTAGAGAGCCGTTGTAATCAGTATATCCGTCTAAATCGTCCATGTGCGCGTTCATATCTCCCACTAATATCACCTGGCCCGAGTTACTGAACTCATTAATATCGCTTCTAATGCAATCGACCAATTCCTTATTTTTTTCTGTGCTATCACTACCTGTCCATAGGTAAGCTACTCCCAGCCACGTCTTTTTACCTTGCCATGTACCACTAATCCATAAATGCTCTTTACATGTCTCGTTTACCCTTCGCCACTTCAGACCTCGCCTAATTAGTACGCCTCCGCCTTTCCTTGACCCGGTCATTCTGTAGCACCCTTCCCATACAAAGTTGTCAATAACAGGCGGCTGCTCCAAATCTCGTAGCTGCGTTTCGGTCAAGGTGTACACGCTAATCGCTTCATCATTCAGTTGCGTTTGAATTTCCAGCCAAGGTCGTCCGTATTAACCTGTGTTCCATTCTCTGCACGCCACAAGAACACCTGTAACTCTCCGAGAAGCGGCGATGCTTGCGGGTAGTTTTCCATCGTAATGAGTGCTTGACGTGCGCACCTAAAAGAGGCGACCACATTGTGCTGCGCGCGGAGCTTTCTTTTTCTTTTTTATCTCGTCGCGCATTTGGAGGCTTCGCGTCAGGAAGCCGAGCCGACTAACATACGCGCCCACAGATGAACGTTGCGAGAGGAGCGACTGAGCATGATGGGGCGCTCGGCTGTCTGCCAATGCTACAAGTACACAAGCTATATACCCGACGACGACAACTTTCTTTGAAAGTGGAGGTGATTCTACGTGGACGAGTACAAAGAGTCCAGACGTTTTGGTGGCGGTTTAAATTTTATCAGCGCAATAAACCCATGAGAGCTTTTTTTTTTCTTGCAAGTGCTTTCGCGTTTGTCTTCGGAGGTTTTGAACTGGAGTGGCCCTGACATCCGCTGTCACCTCGACCTGGGGATCGTTAACTGACAACTCTGGAACATGTCCCAAGTTCCCGGCTCCTGCGTCTACGGTGAACAATAATCATCTTCTGTAACTGTACCATGGCATACTTCGAAAACACAAGATGCTTTCGAAGGTCGAACTCAAGCCTAGCGTTTTCTTGCGTAACCCCCACCTAATTAACCGCATCTTGCTTCCCTCCAGTCACTCTCTCTAGCCGTCTGGCCTCGAAGATGTACTGACGTAAATTAAAAATTTAGGAAATTCCGGTAGACACTACCGACAATTATTAGCGTTACTGTCGTTGAAATTCGCTGGAATGTCCTTGGGTTGCTGCTTCTGCACGCAACTTTCCCTCGCATTCGTCACCGCGCTCCTCCTCAAACTCCTTCAAAACCCGTTCACCGCGTTCCCTATATTTCGTTTACGTGGAATCGGCCCAGTTTTTATTTCACCAACTCCGGGATCAACCCAGCCTGCGACTTCATACTTTCTGCGCGATCTGCCCGGTTCAGTCGGTGAGAAACTGACCCAGCCGACGCGCCAAACTTCGGAGACGAAGGCATACAAAGCTTTATTTTCATTAAAAGGTAGCGATCTCAAAGGCTTATATTTGTTGCAGTGAGAATGTTTAGCTCCCATTTGTGATTTAAGTCCATAATTCTGTACGGAATAAAGCCGGTCCCCCGCACATCATTAGGGGGAGTACAGTCGATTCATCATGTTGTGTCCCGTGCAGCTGGAGGCACGCGGTTCCTCCACAATTTCCTCGCCCCCTCACCTCCCCACACCACATTTTATTCCTGTCACTCCTTACCAACCCTTTCACCACATCTCTTTGAGTCCTTTATACCGCCCTCAGCCCGTTTCTCCTTGCATTTCTACAAAGCAACGGTTCGTTGATAGAACGGCCGGATCGTCGCAAATCAGAGAATGGTTTTAAAATTTTCGTCATTTGTTGACTTCGATCCATGATCGCCGCAGCTCTAGTACAGGCTTTCGCAAGCACTACTTATTGCTCGTCAAGGAAAGAAGATGTTGTGTTACGACCTTTCCTATAATCGTTACAATCCTACCTCATCCATAAGTCCAATACATTGCAACCAATAGGCATAAACGTTTCACAGGGAGCTTTAGAATCTATTCGTTATGCTAAACTTCAAACTATTGGTAACAACACTTAGTTATTTTTCATTGAGTTGCTCAGTACTTTTTTTTGTGTATTCTTCGTTTTTGGTTTCCTTTTTGTTGTTGGGTTGTCAATAATATTCCAACCTCCCTTTTCTTCCATTCCTTCCTTTCGTTCTTTTATTTATATATTTATCCCTTTTTTCCACGGGCACCATTTTTCCGCTGCTACTTTTATTCTCTCTTCCACAGAAACGATAGTTCACTGACCTCCAGCGGAGCAGATATCCCCATTCCCCCCCCCCCCCTCTTCCCGTCATACAGGCCCCTTCCACGAAAGGAGGAACCTACAATGACACTTCAACCCACTGACAGACGGCGCTGCCTGACATTCCGCCGCCGATGTTCAACTACGCATTCCCTTTAATTTCAATCCTACACCCTCGCCGCTAACACACTCTCGCTCGCTACCTCACCCACCTGCCTTACGCTGTATCCCCTTTAGAAGAACCGTACCTATATATACTGAGCCAAAGAGAGCATATGTCACCTGTCGAAACGTTGGCTCCTGCTTTCACCTTGTTCTTGTGTTGCTCATCGTCTTGAATTTCCATCTCCCGCATTCCCCGTGTTTTTCCTGAGCATTTTCCCTACTAATTCAAAATAAGATTTTAACGCGACATCGTTAAGGGCCCCGTGTCGTATAACATCCCGTGTCGGCGTCCGCCGTCAGCGGTGTTGTCCGTCAGAAAAACTCATCCTGAACCAGCCCGACCACGCAGGCCCTCCGCGTGGCGCAGAGCCGTTAGTGAACAAAATTTAATTTCTCAAAGTAAAATCCGTCAGAAAAGAAACGTAGAGCACGACTTAACTGCAACTTACAGGCATGATAGCGTCATACTGTAATTTGAATATGCGAGAAGACCTAATTTCGTTACGCGGAAACTCACACACAAACCCTTTTTTGCTTGCGATTAGTCACTGTTTGTAGCCTCTGCCTTACAGGGGTATGAACCATTGCTCTGCCTTGCACTGCCACCGGGAGCGGCCCACGACTGTTTTCTGTCGACATTACGCCACGAAGAAATCCCGGAATCCTAGCCACAGACAGCTGCGCTGTAAAAAGAAATGGGCAGGCCGTGCAATGCGTAGAGCAGATAACCGGTGGACCATTAGAGTTACAGAATCGATGCCAAGGGATAGGGAAGCACATTCGAGGACGGCAGAAAGTTAGGTGGGGGGGATGACGTGAGGTAATTTTCAAGCTCAAGGTAGGAATCAGTTAGCGCAAGACTATCGCGTTCCACTCTTAAAGGCGAAGCTTACATCTTCCCCTGCTCGCTGTCCAAAACGGTTAAGCATCTACATACAGCGTCAGTATCGTCCCAAACGTCACAGATTCAATTCCTATGTCGAATAACTCACGAATTGTGCACTAATGCTACGTAATTTTTCCTGAAGTACGAACAATGAATCACGCAAACAATCAGCGCTCATGTTTAAGGGATTTAATTTCCGTTCATGTGTCTTTAAGTGCGCTACCTTTGTAACAATACTGATTAACTAACTAGCCCATCCTCGGTAATGTAACGTAACGCAGAAATGTCATTGCATTCTCCTAAATGTTTCCTTTAACCTTTCTTTCTCTCTTCCTCTCCGTCTGACTTCCAGGGAATATTCGTGTCTGTTCTGTACTGCTTCATGGACTCAGAGGTACGTCTCACTCGTAGCTTTTTCGTGGCATATCATTGTTTTAACGACCCGCTTGACTGTCAAGAATATCACCGCGCGTTTCTATTGTCAAGTGCTGATTACTTCGAAACGGGCGCTTATGACAACGTACAGGCACGCTGTTCCGACCACGACCACTACAAATGCGTAAACCGAGACTGTGTATGTATCTATGTGCAATAGAATATCCGCTAGAAACACAAGAAAGTGTTATTGGGAAAACAGCACGCACGAACAGCTAAAGAGGGGGCGAACAGAGGAATTTCACCAGTGAAATTTGATTATTTATTTTATTTCTGCCAAGGTTTACATCTTCAGGAAAACGCTGCTTTCATCTATTCTTTCCCGCGATGACACATTTCATTCCTCTGTAAATATAATTCAAGTATTTGTCAAATACAAAACGCCATTTGAATTCAGAAGACATAGTTACTAGGTGTTACCCCGGCTGTTTGGAGCGCATTTATGTAAAGGGGCACTAAAACGTTTTGGTACGTTACCCCTCTACAATATGAGAAAAAGAAGCAAGGAAAAGCTCTTACCTTCCGAAGAGGCTTGGTTAGCCAAGTAAGACGCAAAAACAATAAACAGATGGCAACGCCGCCTACAACATCCAGCACCAGCCAGCCATGACGTCACGAATTTTGACAATGTCCCTTCAGTCCTCGTCAACTTTTTTTT
Organism: Dermacentor silvarum; assembly: GCF_013339745.2. Taxonomy (NCBI): domain Eukaryota; kingdom Metazoa; phylum Arthropoda; class Arachnida; order Ixodida; family Ixodidae; genus Dermacentor; species Dermacentor silvarum. Next base: position 129,334,422 of record NC_051163.1, read on the forward strand.
TATCTGTAAAAACAGGAATGTTTTGCGTCCTAAAAGAACCAGAGTCTCAACCTAGCAAGCTTTAAGAGCATTTAATGAGTCACAAATGCCCAAATGTGAACTAATACATTCACGTTGTATCGCTGAGGTTCCGGGTTTCATTTTCTCTGATTATAATCAAAGAAGTATTTCACGGGCGACCATGGCTAGAGAAGGGAACCCGTGCGGATGTCAGTTATTAGTCATCGATTCAAATGAGGTCAGGCCAGAATGCTATCGCATTACAGTCGCTCATGTGTAGCGTGATTACCTTGAGATATTCATATATATATATATATATATATATATATATATATATATATATATATATTATGATCTTAGGAAAAATTGTTTTACCGTTCATACAATTCGTGCGTCAAATAAAACAGTCACTGCAGCCGGTGTCCTCGAAACGCAGGTGCAGACTGCATTGCGCAACGCCTACCTGCGCGCCGCCGTACGGCGGGATCCACGAAAGGTCAGCCGATCGTCTCGGTCTTGGATTCTACCCGGCGGTCGCCAGTGCAGGCTCGGCCGTTGCACGGTGTCTTCCGCTTTCGTCGGTGTCGAGGAAGCTCCCACCCGCCGCGTCGCAGCCGGCGTCGAACTACCGGGACAGCCGTCGAGACAACGGGTGCGACGGAACATGCTGCAATGCGGCCGGTTTGCCGTGCCACTGCCGAAGCGCGCTGCAGCTCAGTGACCCTGGACGCAGCCGCGATAGGACCGTCGACAACTTTCACGTGTGAAACGCCAAGTAAGGCGAAACGGACCAATCGGAGAAGCCGGCACCACCCTCTTCATGCGGTTATCTATTTTCACTGTGCTGGCTCAGCCCCATCGAAACCACTAGAGCGTGCTCCTCGCCTCTCGTCAGCCAATTAGATAAGAAAAACCGCTGAATGTAGGACAATGTTATTGCTTTTGAAAGCGAACAAACGTGACGTCCTATAAGCGAGGAGAGTAGTTTGATTGGGTTGTTCAGACAACGCTGCGGGTCACCGCCTGATGGTTGCGTTGGTGGTTACGTAAATTTGACGTCAGGAGTTTGCAATCAAACAGTTTGGAAATCAAAACAGTTTGGAATCATTTACGTTATAGCACCCCAGCTTCGGCTCGTAACCAAAGGCCAGGCGGCGAGAGCAGCATATGGATTCCTTTGAAGTAGGGACCACTTCCATCCGGCGCATGCGCTGAAAAAGCTCACTGCTTAAAATTGTTCATTCATTCATTCATTCATTCATTCATTCATTCATTCATTCATTCTCGTCTAGAGCGGTGCGTTCCTCGTGTGTTGTGCCGCCTATTTGCTGTGGCGCGTATCCTCAGTTGTCGCGTTTAACATATGACACTTCTGTCATATGTTCTCTTTTTTCTGCCTGGTTCATCCATCAGTTATCGATGGATGCATCATATATAATGATGTTTGTATAATGTAAGAAGCAGTGTGAAAGTTTGCAAATTACATTGCAAATGTAAATTGGTTTGTAGAAAATTCACCGACGATTATGACACTTCCTAATGCGAAATTTGAGCGCAGCTCTATGCGTGTTTGCATTCTCGATATATTGGCTGGCGCGTACAATCGGTCCCGTGTGGCATGTTGCAAATGGACTGAAGTGTGGCGCGGCTGCCTGACCGGGTGGCGCGGAGTCTCCCCTGCGTCTTCTCTGGACCGAAATAATGTTATTAAAGACGATAGTCTTTCTTGGGGAACTTAAACGCTGAAAATTTGGTCTGTCTGCCTGTCTGTCTTTTTGTTTGTCTGTCTGTCAACCGATTCAGCCACCCGGCCAAAGTTGGACCACTTGCTTACCGCCCACACTACTTAAACTGGTACGGCTGTTCATACTTGTGAACGTTATCGATCAAAAAGTAAATATTATGCATATCTGAGGCGCAACATCACTAGGTAAGTATTAGGAGGTGTGTTCCTTTAATAGAAAATACATAGATACGTAACTCTAAAGACCCTAGTTTCTTAAGCTGCGCTGAAAATGCCATGCTATGCGCGCCGACGAACGACGTCTGCCACGAAGGGAGGGAGCCCTCTGCACAAGCTCGTGTTTCCCCGACTGCGCGCCGACGAGCGCCCTCTGCCATGGAGGAAGGAAACCCTCTGCACAAGCTCATGTTTCCCGATGTATTGCCAGATGGCGTCCATGTCTCACGCAGCGCCTCCTCAATTTTATCAATGCCAGCCAGATGCGGCCGATTCAACATAAAGAAAGCGCTGTATGAGGCAGGGCAAAACATAAATGGCCGCTTGATGAAATACAACCCACTCTACAAGACATGCCCAGACAACGCAGGGAAAAGACCGACGACCAAATTGCAGCGGAGAAGCGCCGGCGTGCCGACGCTCGTCGTCTCAAGCGTGCCCAGGAAACGTCCGAGCAACGAGCCGAGCGGCTAGCGCAAGGAGCTTGGCAAGCGAAAGCGAAGTGCCTACAACCCGGTTTGGAACGGCTCTCGACCACGTCTTCCAACGCGGGCTAAAGAAGGTGGAAGTACTGAAGTACGCCTCCTACTTCAGCGTACACAGACCTCTGCTCTGCTTGGTTGCCAATGCGTCGGACGACGAGGGATGTCATGGTGACACTCAGTGTGCCAGTGGTACCAGTGCCACTGTGGAACGTGATCGTGCCTCACACCCTGGCGTCACCGGAGACGGGAAGGCGTCTACTTCGGCGCGCCAGTAGTACATGCGCACAGCCATTGACCCGTGCACGCAATAAAATACATTCATGTCTCACAAATGGTTCTTCTTTGCAAACTACCATGCTATACAGTATACCACACGCGACCGAAACATTGCTGACATATCGGAAAGGTACGAACACATGGCATGCCAGCAGTGATAATGCGGTAAAATGAAATCTGTTCAAACAAACCTCCATTGCATTTATCATGCCAGGACGGAAATGGTACGAGAACAGCATCGCGGGTGGCCGCGGATCAGACCAGCACTCATGTAGTACGGCCGGCAGAAGACTATCGTCTTTCGACGACATTTTCAGCGAAACACGCAGATACGCGGCCATTTTATTCACTTAGTCACGTACTCACTCATTCACTGCCTCGCTAATCTGGAAATCGCGAGAGCCAGCGCGTAGGTGACGCGTGGGCGCGATTCACAGAAACCGCCGCCGACACACCTCCCAGACGACGCGCGCTACTCTGGCGCCATCCCGTATCCATCGTCACCGCACTGGGCTTTTCTTCTCAGACTTTCGCCATACCCTCCTCCTCCGCTTTCCTCCTCGCGCCTCTTCGCTCTCGCCGATTTTTTCATCCCCCGCTGCACGCTGCGTTCACTCTCATCTTTTGCTGTGCTCGTTCGCTCGGTTAAAGTCATGCCGACGCTCGCCGGAGGAACGGGCGCCCAAGCCCCTGCACGTATGCTGCTTCGCTTAATTCTCAGCATTTTTAAGAACCGGCCATCGGTAGCTCACTGAGTATGGCATTGCGCTACTAAGCAGCACGAGGTCGCGGGTTCGATCCGGGCCGGCGCGGCGTCATTCCGATGGCGTGGAATGCAAGAAAATCCACCTCCATTCCACACTGTGAGCCCTCATTCACACAGCCGTCAAACGCTCCGTCACGTCACCGTCACGTCAAAAAAACGCACAGCAGGCGCGACGGAGCAGTGTAGGAATAGGCGACTTTCGCAATGCCGAGCGGTTTTCTGCTGATGTTCTTGATTTGCAAGCGGAGACCGCAACAAGGGCGCAAAGTCGGCGACGAACAAGTACGCGGGGGCGAAAAATGTGCAGGAATCGCAAGTTCGGCCATCGGCGTGGTCCATGTCGCACATTTGAGCACCACCGAAACGCACAGCTGAGTTTTCGACGTGCCGCACGTGGAACCAACGCTGGCACGCAGGTAAACAAACCAGCCGCCGCTGGTGTTGCCAGCTTCAGCTTTGTAATATGTCTGTATTTAGCGTCGGCTTCTTAATTTCTGATTGGTCGATATTTGAGGGGCGGGGATCCGTCACCGTGCTGGCGACGGAAACGTAAAGCACCGCTCTGCGTCGCCGGCGAGCCGTTTTTGAGGGGAAAACGACTCGGAAACCCTCTCCCCTGACGAAAACGGATGCCGTGACGGCATAGAGTTTCATATTACTATAACTAGAGGGCAATGTGGCGCTGCGATCGTTCAACTATCATGGGAATGATGGGAAGTACAGGCTACGGATTGGTATTCTGTTGACTGGCGAACTAGTCTACAGGTATTTTTTTGTCAGTTTTGGTTTCGCTAGTTTTGCTCCAAGCGCAGTTGCTACAATCCGCAGTGGGGCAGTGCGGCGCAAAACTCTCGAGCTCTCTGTATTTGTTTGGTCGCTCGAAGTAGCGATAGGGTTCTTTATTCTATGGCAATAGCGTGAGCTAGCGGCTGGAACGATGCTTGTGTTGCGGCGTGTTGACGAAGCCCTGACGAGAAAGCGACTGCTGACTGCTTGCATAAAGCATTTTGTTTGCTACATAGTTGCTCTTCTACGGGCTTGACAATCAAATTTGATTGAGGGCTTCATTGCACATTACTCGTTTATGTGTTCATTGAAATGGTTGTTTCAGGACATTTCAGAACACAAACTTACTTGTGGTAGGAAAGGTTGCTGCTTCCTGGCTGTAGTCTGCTGTCGCAAAACGGGTAAGCGCAAAGCCACGACATAACAGTTGCTGGCGCGCACTTCAGAAGAAGCGGTACGTCAACATAAAATACAGTGAAGCATGATCGTAAGAGGCCACAAGCGTCCAAGATAGCACTGCAGCAGATGTGTTTAAAAGTACTCGAAGACGTTCATCAATCGTGACAGCCAATGCAGCCTTTCGAAAGAGCGAGAGAGTTCGCAAGTGCGTCTGCGCAGACGCAAGTGCGTCTGCGAGAAAAGTTCACTTCCCCCCCGCGTTCGCAGCGAGCAGGCGTCGTAGCAGACGACACTTGTAACATTTCTCTCAAAGGCGCAACACTTTTCTCATAATACAAAATTTTTATTCCCACAAATATTTGATGAGTATTTTTATATAAGCACATGCACGGTTGTTATTGCTGTTGTGAAAGTAAATAAATAATTATTCAATGGCGCTAAATCCGGCAGAACGATGCATACCCTGGTGGTAAACCATGCTTCAATCTCAAAGTCATACAAACTTTATTCAATTTATGCATTATATAAAACACAACATAAATAAAATTAATTTTTGCACAAAAATGTTTTAATACAGCTTCGTTTACTGCGCCGCATGCAAACGCCACCAGTTTCAAGACAGAAGTCAATCCGAAGCCTGTACTTCCCATCATTCCCATGTAGGTTGAGGCGACGTTCAGGAGAACCCCCGTAGACACTAGCGCCACTTTTCCCTCTAGGTTTTTTATTTAGAAACTCTATGCGTGACGGTGACGTGACGGAGCGTTTGACGGCTGTGTGAATGAGGCCTCAAAGTGCATGTACAGCGAATCTGTTGCCGATGTTAGGCATGCACAACAGACGCTAGACGACGTTAGATAAGCACCACCACCACAAATGACGTACGTGATGCGCGCGCGCACGTGTGCGGAAGTGCACCATACATCCTCATTCTTATAAGCCCTCCGCTAAGTGCCTTATTGAACTAATTCAATTGTTCCAAAGTAAATTGCGTCAGAGAATTCGTAAACTACGACGCACACACGAGCTGCAGAGTGTAATTCGAATATACCAGAAAACATATTTCGGTTACGCGGAAACTCAAAGCCCTGTTCCAGCTGCCGCTTGAGTCTGAATGCCCGCGGCCGCTAGGTGGCGGCACTGTTTTTGGACAAATATTCGGAACTAGATGAGGCATGTGTAAGCTGCAGTAAAGATCCAGAGACCACTCAGCCCATCCTAATGGAATGCGACGGGATCCACCCAGACGAGAACCGTAGGTAACTTGCAACTCCCAGAAGCGCCTGGGTTTCAAGTGGAAGGAAACATCAACAGATTATCCGTAGAGATAAGCAAGAGACGATTGGAGTACTGGTAGAAAAAAAGCAGGGAAGAGATGGATACGACCTGATCTCTTAAAATCGTAGGTACAAGGTACATTTTTGGAAAAGAAAAAGAATAATGAGAGGTATACAAAAATGCTAGCTAAAGAACATCTATAGTACACCTGATTAAATCAAGCAGGCTAGGTGACTATTTGTCGCCGCCCCGTTTCAAAGGGGATGCCAACGAATCATCATCATCATCACAGTGTTTGCCTTTATGTCGGTTACGGTCGCAGCACACGCTGTGCAACAGATGCAATGGGTAGAGCGGCCACGCACCAAGGACAAATGCATTGTGTGCACACGTACGTCACCCGCACGTGTGCACACATGCGCACGTGCAGCACATATCTTCATTCTCCTAGGCCCTCCGCCAAGTGCAAGCAGGTTATTAAACAAATTGAATTTCTCAAAGTAAATTACGTCAGAAAAATCGTAAAGTGTTACTTGCATACAAGCTGCAAATATCATAGCTTCGGACTGTAGTTCGAATATACGAGAAAACTTATGTCTGTAACGCGGTAACGCGGTAACTATTTTTGGGTGAGCACAGATCCAGCCCACGAAATATCCCGACCAACTATTGGGGGCGAGCTCCACCAGTGGAAAATCTGGCGCCACCATCTGCGTGACGTGTTATGAGGAATCACGTGCACACATTGGCAGCGGCGGCTGCTGCTGCGGAAGCGCCGAAGCGAACTGAAAACGAAAGTTTAAAGTCCCACCTGCGCTGTGGTTCCGATTAAGTGGGGAGGTCTTCTCGGTTCGGGTGTCTGCTTGACAACACTTGAAAGCACTATAATAGGTAGCGGCTACCTTTAAAGGCGTCCAACATGGTAGGCTACTGCTCGCTGCCGCAGTGCCGGAGGTACGCAACGGAGCCCGGTGTCAGCCTTCACACGTACCCGCCGTAGGACAAGAAGCTACGTGAAGCTTGGATCGCGAAACTTAGAACCAAGAACTTAGAAGCAAGCACTTTCGCGAGGAAGATTTCTGCTACGGCGTCGGGGCTGCGATGTTCGGTGAGGAAAGCGCGCACTGAGACGCTCGCCCACGCGCGCTGCCCGAAGCTTTGGTCTATGAATTTGTTGATACTAGATCTTCGCAACTTCCCTGGAATGGAAAGGGAGCGGTAAGAAGCACATTTTAAAAGGCATGACATATGCTCATGGTTGTGTTAGCAGCAAACAATAAATGTACTGGATTAAGAAAAAGAAGCAACGGGAAATAGCTCGCCGAGAAGACAGATGAACAAACCTTGTAACGCAACTTGAGACATAGTGATATTGAAACGTCCAAAAATTTAGAAGAAGAAAAAAAAGACTGAATCGTCGCGACGGTCATCACAATTCGCTGTAGGCGTCGAAGTCCCTATAGTAATTATAACGAAATTATTTTCGAACTGCTCTGATAGCGTCCACACAACAATGGTTGCTTGTGTACTGTCAAATGCTGATATGCTGCGGCCGAAAGCTCACGGCAAGGTGCGAAAACGCACTCGCAGCGGAAGTGAAACATTGTGCGCGGACATGCATGCAGACGCGCTGTTTTTTTTTTTTTTTTTTTTTTTTTTTTTTTTTTTTTTTTGCGATGGAGACTTGCCGTTAAGGCATAATTCTTGATGTGTATGTGTGTATTATAAGTGTGCTGTGAGGCCTGTGTTGTGTATGAATTGAAGCAGTGTTTTGTGGAATCTGTTATCATGTATCCAGCGGTCATAGCTGGTTGTCACACTTAAGCGGAGGCCGGCTTGCAGTAGGAGACGCGAGCGTTGCGATTGTAAACCAGTACATGTCCATATTAGGTGGTATGCATCTGCTTCCATCCCAGGGGCGGAGCAGTATGGACACGTAGCACCCAGTGGTAAATGCGACCAGTTCCACCTTGAGATCACAGCCGGTGTAAGGGCCACCCCGGCCCGAAGCCTCCTAAGCACAACTCCCTCCGCCCTACTAAGGTGAAGGGGGAGGGAGCCGACACACGGGGGGATAAGAGCACGTGTGTCCTGCCGGAGAAAAATTTTTACGGGCTCGGAGCGAGTTAAGGGGTTGAGGTGGGAGGGGAATAGAGGGAAGATCTGGATTGGGAGGGCAATGTGCCTTGCTGGTCAGCAGCAATGTTGTGAGGGTTCGCTGCATGGCCTTGAATCCAGTGTACCTTGACGCAAGTAGCTGTTTTTCAATTCATAGTGTGTATTGTCTCGCAGATTTACATCGCCTTGTCAACCGTCTTCAGTTCCTGAATAGCCGCTAAAGAATCAGTGAAGATATCTAGTTGTTTGATGGTAGGCAGCTTAGATGTCGCATCTTGCACAGCGTCGTGGATGGCTTGAAGTTCCATTACTAGAGCGCTGGCTTCCGTAGATAAATAGCGCTGGTGGCCGCTTATTAAATTATGCGTAGTACTGAGGAATGATGTCCTCCCGCTGTCTGGGAGAATAGCAGCATCCGTATACTTAGCAGATGTTAGCGCATGATGCATCAGTGATATTGTGGTCGTCAATAATACCTGTTGTATCGCTGCGTCGTAACTTCGTTGGTTTATTAGTTGTGATGCTGGTGAATTCCCAGGGAGGCATTGGATAGGGCTGATTGTCAGTCCGAGAGCCGCGTTGAAAATGAGCATGCGACGCAGCGACAGCCGGAACAAGTGGCTTTTTTATTTCACGTGCTTTTTCACGTTGCAAAATTAGCTCTGCAATTGTGTTGAGCTGGGCATGTTCCTGTATGTTTGGTATCGGAGTGATGCGTGGTAGTGCTGTGATTGTGCGCATAGCATCGCGAATAATCGTCCCCAACTGTGCCAACTGTGCCAAAGTTAGCCTTTGAAATTGTGCCTGATATAAAATTCTTGGCTGCAAGACTGCACGTACCAGCCGTCTAGCTACGTCAGTACGAGCTCCAGCTGCTTTTGCTGCAATGCGACGAATATATAAGGTGAAGTGTTTTTGTCGAAGTCTGTCTGATTTTACTAAGTCAGTGTGCACCACTTCCGGAGTGGTGAATATGGAAACCCAGTATGTGGACCTCAGAAGCCTCAGGGATTGTCACTGCGCCGAGTTTAAATGTAAAGGGGTGCTGCGTGATTCTTGTGCGTCCTTTCTTGTTGGCCACCACAACATAGCTTTATCTTTGGGCCGAAATGTCCAACCCTGCTTTCCGAGCGTAGTTGTGCAGAACATCAAGGGCTTCTTGAAGCTGTTGAGTTTGTCGAGATACATCTTCATGTGCGGACCACAAAGTGACGTCATCCGCATAGATTAAAAACTTCACGTCTGGAATCTGGTGTAGTTGCCAGGCTAGACGCGCAATTGATCGCTGCAAACCCGCGCGATCGCAGCATTGAGGCTTCATTCTGTTATGCTTCATTTGGTTATACAGACGACCCACTGTAAGAACATATTCCGCATAGTTCGCTCTCAGCGAATGCTTACATTTCACGCAGGAAGCCGGTTCGGGGGACTCCATCACGGCGCGCGCGCACAGTAAGCGTTCACTGCACGTGTATTCGGTAAAGAGATAGTGTCTATAAACCATTTAGTGCTTTATGGTTGCCCAAGATGATTATTTTGGCAGCAAAAAGCTTCGCTCGTTTCGAGAGTACTTACAGAAATGTCCAGGAGGGTTCCGCCTGGTGGTTTTATTCAGCGCCGACAGCCAAACTTATGAGGAGCGCGCCGCGTTATCCCTCATATACTACGCAAGTGAGGCGCTTCCCACAGATGGTGACTCCGTAACTCCTCGCCCTCAATATAGAGGCTTTCTTTTATATAGAGGCTAACAGCTTCGCTGTAAAGCGTTCATATACAGTGCCGCTTGTACTGTGCAAAATAGTCTGATACGCAATTTTTTTTTCGTTTTTAAGTGCGAAATAGATTTTCTGGAAAATGATCTTGGATTGAGTGTATATATATATGGCGCTCGCAAGTTGGACTTTTTTTATTTTCCGTTCTTAGCGCCTGTTATCCGGTGTGTTTTATCTCACGCGCTTCCTTTTATGCTTCACACAAATTACTAGTCATGGCAGTATGCTTTGCCAAGAAGTTTCCGTCCGTGCTTGGCCATCCATGGCTCTGCCAGTTTTTGGCTTATCATCACACCCGAATAAACACACTGCTTGGCTTCCAACGTAGTGCCAATCATGAAAACATTGGACAGACAGACAGACAGACAACGAACTTTATTTGATCCTGAGGAGCTACTGTCAGGACCCCCTAACGGGAGACCGTTGTAACCGCTGGCCGCGCCCACGTAGAGGACAGAACGCCGTGACGCTCCGCCCTTTCCTGGGCCCTCTGGATAGCCTGGACTTGCTTTCGGAGTACCGTGCTTCTGATGGCCTCCTCCCATTCGGCTTCGCTGGAGAGCAGGTCGTTAGGTAACGCGGGACATCGCCAGAGCATGTGAGCCATAGAGCAAAAGGGTTCATTACAGTCGGGACAACCAGGGTCCACGTCTGAGTATATCCTACTAAGGAAGCCCCGCGACGGGAAAGATCCCGTTTGCAACATTCTAAGAGTAGCTGACTGACCTCTGCTGAGCTTCGGGTGAGGAAGAGGAAAAACATTGGACAATAATGATTTAATTGATTGGACCATGAAATTTCTGCTGACTCGGTTATGTTTTCCACTTCTTTATTGTCGAATGCTACTAAAGCTTCATTTAGTATCTTGGTATTATTTTCTCGGCAATACCGATCACTGTGACGTCAAGGAAAGCTCGAACGCCAAGTTCGGTGGGGCGTAGCTACACCCGTCATATCATATCAAGTTCTCTTCTGGCATCAACACTTCCATTCTCGCCAGAAGTGTCATATTCAGAATCCCGAGTTTGTTATTCACTGATGTATGTGAATTACTTAAAGCGAAACTTTTTTCGCTTACCTCTCCTGCATGCTTGGCGCTCCCGTGTTGTGCTGTTTCGTCTTACCGGTTCAAAACACTGGCGGCGAACGCTATGCACGAAGGCGAGCTTTCTGGTAGAAACGCGGCCTCTTGCGTGGGGTGACCCCGGAGGTATTGCGCAGCCGCGCCAAAATAAATTCATAATTTTCAGCTTTCCGTTTTGGTGTCGTACTTTTAGTATTTCAGTCTGAGAAGATTTAACATAAAAGTCATGCGCTGTGGGTGTTTTGTTTCATGATATTTGTTTGTGGATTGTCACTCTCAAAATTCCGAGGACTAGCTTTGCCAAGAATACAAGACAAGGCATGAGCAACATTAGGGGACTCCGGAACCGGGGGGGGGGGGCGACCCCCCCCCCCAACATTTTTCAGAGGGGGCAGCCCTCCCCCCCCCCCCTGCCCCACTTTCCGACCGTTTACGCTGAAATCAAATTTTTGACAAGAGCTATAGGTAAATTTTCACACTGGTGGTTGTGTAGTTCAGAAGGCCGATGGACCTAGAAGGACTGGAGGTACAATGGTGGCACGATGGCCAGTTAGGAAGATACAAATTATACAAATGGCCACTCAACATACCAGTAACCAAACTCTTCATTAAATCACAACTACGCAAACAGATACACAAAAATTGGCGGAATATTGACTTACACATGGAGAGGGAACAACACATCAATGCATAAGAAACATTTCCCTCATGCCACCGCACTTCCCTACGAAATAATACACAATCACCGGACACCGTATATTTCCAAAATACCTCTTAAGGTTCAACAAAACTGACCACAACTCTTGCAAATGCGGAAAACCTGCACAAAAGATCGATGACCAGCTCATAGACTGCTCTCAGCAAGAAAGGAAAGACTACTCCCGACATGCAAATTGTCGTTGTACTTGAGCGCTGTAATTGAGCGTTGTACTTACTCCGGGTAATGATGCCAATGAGCAGGATTGTTCCAGGCCGAACACCCTACTGCTACCACTGTGTCTAATGAGGTGGACAGTAATAGTAAAATCAATGCACAGGTTTGTTGAGAACTATGAAAGGATGCAGACGAACTGGTAGAAATTCAAAGCTCTCTCAGTGGCACCAGCAAGACAGCCATAAAATGATATGAGAAAGTATTAAAGAAGTTAGAAACTTTATTGGGTATCAACCTTTCTATAGGCCTGTTTGGCCCATGCGACGATTTAGCGAGGATGCTTCAACGCCCCGTTCACCGCGCTGCAGGAGCCAAAGAAGCAGCAGAGGCTCTTTGCGACCGCTCGTCAAGCTTAAGGTCTGACACCTCATTTGACGTCCTATGGCAGCGGACGAACTCAAGAGCAACAGAGTTAGGTCTAAAAGAACCTCGAGTGCCCAGAATATCGCAGCCGCCCAGAAGGCTTCAATTCGCATACAAGCCTGAGAAGCCTGCAGCGCTTGACGGCAAGTCGTCACAGAGAAAATAGTTTTTTGCCGCTATCAGATCGTATTACCAGCGAGATCCGACGGCGATTTGAACAGCCTGGCATCGAGCAAGTGATTAGCCTCGAGCGCATTTTGACTGACGCTGCTGAAGGTCGAAACTTCGCGGAACAACCTAAATGAGCTTTTAGGAGCACACGCTGCATATTTTGACATCAGCAGGCTTTCAGCACAACTCGTGCTTCTCCCAACGCTCCTGCGTGATGAGGGTCCGGCCGCAAGTGAACGCATTTTACAAATATTGCAGGGGAAGTCTGCAGATATGCGTAAGATGATGGACCAGGTTGTCGGGTACCTGCAACTCATGTTTTCTGTGCTTGCGTCAGCTGCTAATTCAGGAGAGCGATCTTTCAGTGCTCTGAAGCGAGCAAAAACATTTTTGCGCAATCGAATGACCCAGAGGAAGCTGGCACACCTTCTCCTCCTCCACATAAACAAGAGGGCTGCGGAACTGCACCTGGATAGCGTTATGAAAGTGTTCGTGTCTAGAATGGCAGAACGAACAGCGACCTTCGGCCTCCTTTGACGACCTCTCCTGCCCAACGCCCCCTTGTCATGCCAGCCATGAAGCTCGTCAATCTGCGATAACAGCTTTGTACGTAGTGCCTACTTTCATCTGTATTTGTAAAACCCATTTGTGTGCTTTTGTCAGTTCCCATTTGCTTCACTGCGGGAGCGAATGCGGAAATATTAAAAATTATTTTTCGCAGCTTTCGGACCCGTTTTGTCATTTGCGCGGTGTGGGCAAGTTTTCAGTAGTAGTATTTCCAAAGCACGGCTTTGGAAATATCAGTGCACTTTTTGTGTCAACAGTTTATGGCAATTTTATACACACAAAGTTCAGAATTGAATTCCATGCGCTCCGTAGACTCCACGGCCGCTGCGAGATGCCGCGACGCGCCCGCTCGCTATCGAAAAGTCCTTGAAAGTTTCTGCTCGGATGGGGCTCCTTGCGTTATGCGACTCCAAGCGCAGAAGCGTTGCCACGAAATCCAGCCCAATTTCGCAATGTTCTTGCCGAAATGTCTTTTCGAGCGTGAAAAAGACATTGTAGACAAAATCCCTAATGATTCCCGGCGCCTGTGGTTGTTTTGGTGGGCGCCAGGAAGAAATTTTTTTTTTTTTGGGGGGGGGGGGGGGGGGCTGAAGCTACATCGCCCCCCCCCCCCCCTGTCTACGCCCCTGGACGCTGTATGTGAAGTGTTTGACAAAATCTGAAGGGAACATCTTGAATTCTGAGCAGTTTTGGGTTACTCTATATGAATGAATGAATGAATGAATGAACCTTTATTTGAAGCAGTGAGTTGGCAGTCGAGGTGGGAGGGTCCCTTATTCCAGGAACCCTCTGGCTTGGATCGCCCTCCGGGCCCGGGCGACGAGTTCGCGCTGGTCGACCAGGTCCGGCTTGGAGATCGCAGCCTCCCACGTCTCAGCGAGGAGGGTTGGGTCTGCGTCTGCTGCTATTGGTTGTGTCGTTGTGATGCTTGCTCGGGTGTGCTTGCATTGCAGTAGGAGGTGCGCCAGGGTGCCTGGCACGTTGCAGTGTGGACAGGTGTAGCTGTATACCGTCGGGTGGAAATGATGCAGTAAGCTTCCGTGGGCGAAGGTATTGCTCTGCAGTCGCCTGTAGTCGGTGCCTTCGTTTCTCGTTAGTTTTGGATGTGGTGGAGGGCATACCCTGCGTCCAAGCCGATAGTGCTGCAGTAGTGCTTGATAAGTTAGCAGTATTGTTTCCGTTTCCTCCTCTGATGTAAAATTTATTTTAGGGCAATATTGAAAATATTTAATCAGTGCCCAATTGCATGTATTAACCTAACCAGAGTCCTTCCATGTTTTGGGGGAAAATGGAAGGACCCTGACCTAACTTAACAACGTACTTTAAAGGCGCTATCAGTGAAGCTTTCGGCTCTTAGGGCCTGGAACTCGAGACCCTAGAAAAGTACTGGCAAGCCTCATGTATACATTTGCTATAATAGCTATTCTGCGAAGCAGCCCCGTTTGCCAGGCGGCCTATGCCGTGATGTCATGACGCAGAAGGTGATCGTGCGGAAGCAAGACATCGCGAAAATTTGACACGTGCTCAGTAGTCTTACTCCCTGCGTGGCTCGGTGTGATCATATTGCCACGGGGATATGAGTAGCAAAAGGGATAGGAAAATTATATTTACACGAGATATACAAAGAGAGACGGCTGCAGGCAAGATGGCAGAACAACAACACGAGCGCTGCCCAGATCGTCGTCTTCACCGTCTTTTTGGCGCATTCTTCCATGCTCGGCATAGCGCGTAACATAGAACCCCCGCCGTCGAGAGCGCCGTCTCGGCGCTTAAGGAGCAGTAGGATCTTGTCCGGCAACATAAGGCTTAAGGCGGGATACGTGCACGATATCAGTGGCGGAGGCGGCAGATGAGCGACTGTCCAATGGAGTGATCTCGTACGTGACGTCTGTGAGTTGGCGTAGGACCTTGTAAGGCCCGGAGTATCGGGAAAGAAGCTTTGACGACAAGCCAACGTGGCGGCAAGGCGTCCAGAGGAGGACCAAAGAGCCCGGAGAGTAAATAACGACTCTGTGATGGCTATCGTAGCGGGCCTTCTGGGACAGCTGGGAGGCATGAAGACGATCCCTGGCAATCTGGCGAGCCGTTGCAGCCCGAGAAGCTGCATCGCGAGCGTAGTCGGTAACAGGGTGCACAGGTGGTGGTAAAAGAGTCTCGAAGGGCAATGTGGGATGGCGGCCAAACAAGAGATAAAAGGGGGAAAAGCCAGCGGTGTCATGGCGTGACGAGTTGTAGGCGAATGTCACATAAGGCAAGGTGCTGTCCCAATCACGGTGGTCTGAGGAAACGTACATGGAGAGCATTGTGGTCAGCGTGCGGTTGAGGCGCTCGGTAAGCCCATTGGTTTGCGGATGGTAGGCAGTGGTTAGCTTGTGACGGATGGAACACGAACGAAGAATGTCGTCGACGACTTTGGACAGAAAGGAGCGACCACGGTCGGTCAGCAGCTGTCGAGGAGCGCCGTGGTGAAGAATAACGTCGTAAAGTAGGAATTCCGCAACGTCAGTGGCACAGCTTGTCGGTAGTGCCCGCGTGATAGCGTATCGTGTCGCGTAGTCCGTAGCGACGGCAATCCACTTGTTCCCAGTCAGAGATGTTGGGAATGGCCCGATGAGATCAAGGCCGACGCGGTAGAACGGGACACCGGGAATGTCGATGGGCTGAAGAGGACCGGCTGGCGACAAGGATGGATGCTTGTGGCGCTGGCAAGACTCGCAAGAAGCAACGTATCGGCGCACAGAGCGGTGGAGGCCTGGCCAGAAGAACCGACGCCGAACGCGATCGTACGTGCGAGTTGCTCCGAGATGTCCAGCTGTTGGGGCATCATGAAGCTGTTCGAGGACAGTGGAACGGAGTGTTTCGGGTACAACTAGTAGAAGCTCTGGGCCATCGGAGCTGGTGTTGCATCTGTATAAGATGCCGTCACGAAGCACGAATAATTGTAGTGACGGGGCACGGTCATGAGAGCGTAGACGGCGGATAATTGACCGCAAATTGGCATCGCTGAGCTGTTCGCTGCGTATGTCGGATAAATTGGATATCGCGAAGACACAGGCGTCCGAATCGTGAGCTGACAAGTCGGGAGGGTCCACTGGATGACGGGATAGGCAGTCCGCATCCTGGTGCAGTCTGCCAGACTTGTAAGTGACGTCAAAGCTGTATTCTTGCAGTTTCAGTGCCCAGCGACCAAGTCGTCCAGTCGGATCTTTGAGGGAAGACAACCAGCAAAGCGCATGGTGGTCTGTGATGACCGAAAAGGTGCGGCCAAACAAGTATGGTCGAAACTTTCCGACAGCCCAAACCAGTGCGAGGCACTCGCGCTCAGTGATCGAAAATTTGCACTCCGAAGAGGAAAGAAGGCGACTGGCATAGGCGATGACGCGATCGCGTCCTTGTTGCTGCTGGGCGAGAACAGCGCCGATGCCATGTCCACTGGCGTCGGTGCGAAGTTCAGTAGGGGCTGACGGGTCAAAATGGGCCAAGATGGGTGGTGACGTAAGTAACGTCGTGAGCGTGTGAAACGCAGTGGCCTGTTCAGGACCCCAAGAAAATGGCATTTCCTTCTTCAAGAGTTCCGTGAGTGGACGGGCAACGTCGGCGAAGTTCCTGACAAAACGTCGAAAATAGGAGCACAAGCCGACAAAGCTCCGGACGTCTTTAGTGGAACGTGGTATAGGGAAGTATTTGACAACACGAATTTTTTCTGGGTCAGGTTGCACGCCTTCAGCACTCACAAGGTGGCCAAGCACAGTGATTTCACGGCGGCCAAAACGGCATTTGGAAGAGTTCAGCTGAAGGCCTGCTCGCCTGAAAACTTCAAGAACTGCCGACAATCGGCTAAGGTGACTGTCAAATGTCGGTGCGAACACGATGACATCGTCAAGGTAACATAGGCAAGTTGACCATTTGTATCCACGGAGGAGGGAGTCCATCATCCTTTCAAATGTGGCTGGAGCATTACACAGTCCAAAGGGCATTACCTTAAACAATATAACAGGTAAATCACCGAGAGAGCTGGAGTGAGCGCCAGAATTAAGGTTGCGGTGTCCTGCTTTCAAACGACCACCTTCTGTGTAACAACATATGCACCACTTGGCTGGGGAACCGAAATTAAAAACATATCGTAGAGAAGCCATTAGAGCAAATAAGTTAGGGCACTCTGAAGGTTTTCAGTGTCATTTTCTGTGATATAAAGGACCGAGGTCCAGGACCTTCGATTAATTTCAAGCAAAAAAAGGAGGAGTAAGAAATTTAATGTCAGTGCTCAGATAAAGCGCTCAAAAAAAAAAAAAATGCCGTCTGGGAGTCCATGAAGGATTGCGTGAAAACCTCTTTCTTGTTTCCTTACTTGGAAACTCTGCGCTCGCTACATTCATGTCAATAATGCTATATGACATGCCGATCGAAACGCACATATGCCGTTCCTGACCAGGAAGTGTCGGGCGCGCAGCGTTTTAAAGCCCGTTTCACATGGTGCGATTTTGTCAGCGAATTCGCACGTGCGAATTCGTAGCTGCGGAAAATAGGCGGCCGGACCCTTCGTGCGTGCGTTTTTTGATGTTCGGCGTGCTGAACTTATCTGCGAAAAACGCAGATGCGGTGGTAGCCACTGTAGCGGTGAAAACAGACGACCAATAGGAGGCGGCTCGCTCATACGTCATCGGCAGTCAGATGCTTAACGAGTATGTGAAAAACGCAGCTGCCGTAGATCCATGTGAAACGGGATTGCGAATTTCGCATCTGCGGAAATCGTAGCTGGGAAAAACGCACCGCAAAATCGCACCATGTGAAACGGGCTTTAGAGAAAGGAAAGGCACTCAAGATACATGACGATTATTGTATGTGGACAATAAAAGCCGCAATGGTTCAAACGTGTTTCGTTTTTTTCTTTTTTTTTTCTTTTTTTTTTTTAGAGTGAGAGGTTTTCCACGTATTCTTATTATGACATCGTCTAGACGTCTACAAGAAACATGTTTGAGTTGCGTGGGTTTTTCCTTGAAAGCCAGGTAAGTAGCAATTCCATGTGCTATATTCAACGATCTGGAGTGTAAAATGTGATCTTGTGACAAAATCTGAGCAAGAGCAAAGCAGCATTTTTTTTCTTCTTTTTAATGATTTGCGGGGGGAAACGCAGGTCTCTGCAGTTGATCAAGGACATTCTCCGAAACCCCTTAGGCACGTGCTCCAAGTACCCCTCGATGTTATGGACACTACACAGATTTAATTATCATTCAATTGACATATAGCAGCTAGGGTCAAACAATATCAATAACTGTAATAAATGGGTGGGGTCCAAATCGGATTCCCCATAAATCCAGGGGTTTTAATTCCCCGCCAACGGCTCCCTCCTGTAGCAAATCTCGAAGGCCGTACTTTTGCGTACAAAAGTGCCAGAAGCGATGCATTTATGACGTACGTGTTTCAGACTCTTGCAATCACTCCTGGCGCCCACAGCCAGCAGAAGGATTGTTTTCGATGTTAGTTATTGTCACGCGGAGAGAGTCGTGGATTTGGACACCCCCTACACAGACATGCGTGTTTCTTTTAAAAATGAAGAAATAAAGTTTTTGCACGTACTGCTGCTTTGTTCTTGCTCAAGTTTCGCTGCAAGGTCGAAATTTATGGATCGGATCGTTCATTGTAGTAACACTAGGCACCGTCACTTTCCTTATGTTTAAAAAAAATGTCAAGTTACCTTCATCTTCACGTCTCGAATGTACGTAATTCCGAGCGATTACTGGAACCAAATCTTGAAAGCCATGTTTTCCCATACTGCAAACACCAAATTTGAATTTTTAAATCCTTTTTTTTTTTTAAGTACGTAACTGTGCCTGGTGTTATATTGAACTAAAGGGCTATCTTTCTGCGGAATATTAGAAAGAACAGAGTAGCCGTATACGCGCAAGAAGTATTTTTCTACTGTGTTTAGCGTGGATTGTATTTGCAGTCTGGTTACTATGTGTCTGTCAAGCCGAAGCAGACGGCACGTATGCGGCGGCCGGTTTTCTCGGCATGTGAACTACAGCTGACGAGAAAATTTTACCTTTGACGCCAAGAAGAGCCTGACCTTGCACCGAAAAATGAGGCGCGCCTGCGAGATCTGCTAAACGGCCCTCCTAGCAAAATGCGTCCGGCGTGCTGTAAGTCGGGAGGCTAGCTCTCCACGTTTGACAGCTCCGTTGACAGTTGGCTAGGATGCTCTTTCTTTGTCGTACTACATGTCGTTGACACGTCTATGAAATACGACCGAGCACTTGGGCTCTTTTGGAGTCGTTGAGGCCGCTTGACTGTGTCCACTGCTGGTTCTCGAGCTTGAGGGTCGTCGCCACAGGATTGTGACAACTTGTTGCACGGTTAGGTTACGCTGCTTAACTATCAAACTCAGCCGAACCTCCGCGCAAGTATTGAACCTCTCTCCTTGGGTATTCTGTCTTCTAAATTTTTTAATTGCGGGGTCTACTTACGAGGTCATAAACGCAGGATGTCTGTTTGTGGCGTAAAAGATGCTGTGCAGAGTGCTTGTCTTCAAGAGAGGCATTCGAACTCGGTGAGTTTCCGTTTGCGAACGAGGTGCTGTAACCACGGCAGTTCCGGAGAAGGTGGCGGAATAGTGGGAGCTGGCACTGCAGCTCGACTCATGGTAATTAATTAATTTGGGGGATTTACGTGCCAAAACCCCAAGATCTGATTGTGAAGGACGCCGTAGTGGGGACTCCGTAATAATTTTGACCACCTGGGGTTCTTTAACGTGCATATATGTATACAATGCAGTGTACGCGAGCGTTCTTGCAATTCGCATTCATCGAAGAGCGCCCGCCGCGGCCGGGATTCGATCCCGCGACTTCGAGTTCAGCAACGCTGTTTATTTTTTTATTTGTTCATTTATTTGTTATGTATGATGCCCCCAGAACCATAGGCATTACAGAGGGGAGTGATCATAGAAAAAAAAAAAAAGGGGGGGGGGGTGGGGGGGGGGGGGCGGGATTAATATAGAGTTGTTCCTATTTAAGCAGTTGTAGCTATACACATGCAAAATTCAGATGTATTGCATGCATACAAAAGCGAAAAAAAAAATTTTTTTGATTATACGATACTAGCTGCACATGGAATCAGCAGAGCTATGTGACAATAATAATGTCAAGCTTACAAAATGTTAGCGATTGACTTGCAGTGTGTGGCTTTGAATTGGAGCTATCCGGGCATGGAGACAATTTCCCTCTTTAGCTGTTCCAGGGACGTACAATTGCGAGAAAGCACGTGTTTGGCACCTTGCAATGGAACACTATAGTGAAGAGGCAAGTGCGATGGGACGCTTTGCACGTGCTTCTCTTAGAAGAGCTCGTGTTGCAAGCACTAGATTGCCATGGGGGCTTATGAAAATTCAAATTTGTTCGGATAATAATTTAATAATAAACCTGATAATAACTCAGATGAATGATAAACCTGAAACACTTAATTGTTAGATGGAACGTCATTCAACGAGAAGCAGTGTGTACGTCTTAATATTAATTGTGTTGAAACATTCCAAATAGCACAAGTGTGTTGTAAAGTGCTTGTGTAAACGCACTTGTCATAGGAATCGTGGGTTTCCCTTGGCTACCACCATTACTTCTGTATTGCTCTCAGAAGTTAAAATTCTTAAGTTAATTTTTTGTTTAGTTTTTTTTCTTCTTTTCTTTATATCTTAGCACACTGGGCAACAATGTTAGCTCTGTCCTTGTCTCTTAGTGCAATAATTGCTCACTCACCATTGTGTGCAAAACCTAAAACAGCACAGCTCTGCTTCAGCTTTCTGTATGTCTTGCACTTTGCTGTTTTGGGCTATGCGGTGAAGCAGAGCAGCAGTAGTTCTTTTAACGTACAGGTACCAAAGTCTTGCAGTTGCATACAATGGCGTTTGCCAAGTCACATTTTGTTTATGTTCCCTCGCACTCAGGTTATTTTGTGGCTGCTACGGCCACAGTTGCTGCCTACTACTCGCTCGAGGTGTGCTGCCAGAAGCCTTACGATGTGCGGCTACCAGAGGAACACGTGGGCATGTTCTTTCGTAACAACCTTGAAGCTGCACGCAGCTGTCAGGACGAACCTGCCTGCCCGTACAAGGTAAGCGAGGAAACACATACACTAGCATGGCCTGCTGGGGAAACTGAGTACTACCGTTGTGATGCCTCAGGCGCCAAGCAGAACGCAAAAGGAAGGGGACAGTAGTGCCAGCTCACAGCTGAAAGGCTTTATTAAGGCCACACAAATAATTAACTCCAAACAACCGTAGTGTTTTCTTCTCTCTAGTGCACAAATGTATCTTGAAGTGTGATTATATTGTTTATTGTTTAATTGCAAACTACTCCAGACACCTAGTAATTTTTTTTTATTATGTGCTCTGTTCAAGCTTTTGTATATAATATGATGTAACTAATTGTACACTTGTGTATCTCACTGATAAGCTGTATCAGTTATGCCCCTAATCTGAGGGCCTTTAGCGGTATTTCTGAATAAATAAATAAATAAACCTTCCCCCAACCCAGGCATGCATAAACAAAAATCTCCAGGCTAGGAATGAAGTAGGCAGAGACACCGATCATGTGCAGCTGATCAACAGCTGATACACTTATTAGAGTTTTTAAAGGAACACTAAAGGAAAATATTGCGTCCAGCTAGATGGATTGAGTATTCGTCGAAAAGTCTACCATCGTTTTCTGTATGCCAATATGTCTCACTTTGTTGCATAAAAAATTTCGTCTAAAGTTCACACTGCTGCTCTTCAAATTGAATGACCCACGCTAAAACGGACGAGTTGACAATCTTCACGTGACCTCCCTCTATGCCGCTCTCTGTGAATCGACCAGTGCTGACGTCACATTAGAGATACCATTGTCCACAACAGATGGCGCCCACTTCAGTTATCCATTTTTCTCGCTTACAAAGGCTCTCTTCTTGCTACAAATGACAAACTTATTACAGAAGCCTAATCTTTCAATCTAGTTCAACCTAATATTTTCCTTTAAGGGTCCCTTTAAAGATATGGTACATTTTCATAACTTCCCACATAGCTTACTCCTGTGCTGCAAGTAAATATCTGCATTATTAAACAATGGCGCACAGTGATCTGATAAGTGGCCTCTGGCTTTCTTGTTGAGGTTGTTAACATGTTCCCATATTGATAGCACTCATGCACGTACCCGCTGCTTATTGTTAAACACTAAGAATACTAGAGGCAAATTTGGTGCCAATGTCAGCGTACACTGCCAGCATGGGAATGCCTTCATCTACATGATTGTTAGGCCGCGCTTCTATCGAACATACAGAATGGGCGGTGTGGTGCTGCATAATTGTTTTGTATATATTGTCGCAGTGCCGCAACTTGCCCATGTGTTTTATGAATAGGGAGGCGGTCACTCCCCAGCGTGTCTGGGCAGCAACCGTTTCTGTTTGTGGGGGGTCGAACGGCCCGCGTGGTGTCGGCTGACGAGCCGCGGCGTGCGCCGGGGGGGCGCGGCGCGGATGCGGAGAACGGATTCGGAGAACGCGGTCTTGCGCGCACTGGGTTGGCATTCCGCCGATGGTCATAATAGGTCAACGCGGACAAACCTCGAGTGGAACGGCTGTACGCGGTGTTGTGGCGCCGGCCTCCGAGTCCCCTGCGGGCTAGAGACGGCGCCGAGGTTTATGGCCTAGCATTGTTGACCATGTGCTGTGCGTACGGAGCGGGGGTCCACTCCCCTACGCGTCCGGGCGGCAACCACGTGTATCTTGTTTTGAGCGCTGAGAAAAGCCCGCGTGGTGTCGAGTGTCAGCTTGCAGTGCGCGCCGTAGAGGCGCAGTGCGCATGCGAAGATCGCGTTCGAAGAACGTCGTCTTGAAAACACCGGGTCCGAATGCCGCCAACGGTCATTATTTTTCCACGCGGAAAAACCTTGAGGGGGGGACTGCGGTACGCAGTGTTGTGACACCAGCCCCCGAGCCCCCTGCTGGCTAGAAACGCCACCGAGGTTTGAGATGGCCGAGCAATAAATCGTGCGTGCCTGGCGTGTTTGCTGAGGTCGTCACTGACCACGTGGAAATGGCAGAGGGAAACGGAGTTGCGGAAAGAAGGAAAACAGCGTTGTTTTCCAATACATTTACTTTTAATTGTAAGCCCATCCCTCTGGGTTGTGGCTTAACAAACTTCCAGCTCTCATTGGCAACTGCTTCCGTGGGATGGGCCAACGGTCCTACCGCCCTTTTTCTTTGTCTCTTTCACCTATAACAATCGAGACGAGGTGCTTGTTCCTCGGTCTAGGCTGTAATCACTAAACCTGATAGATCAGTAAGACTCCGTACGATGCAACGCTAGTCTGGGCCGTAACCACTTAGTGGTAGAACAGTGAGACTCGGTTGGTCGTATGTAGTGACAGTTGTCCTAGGCTCTAACTTAAGAAAAAGTCGAAGAGTAAGGCGATGTTTACTTGTGTGTTTTGCATCAGTGTTGTCTTGATAACTCTGTATTTGTCTGTGTAAATATTTTCGTTGCAATATATCCTTAAGTTTTGTTACCTCCAACCTTCCTCCTGCTTCATCAACGCCGATAATCACCTTGAAGAGACTTTCATCGACTTCAAGGACAAAGAACAAACTTAACTATGATCTTGATGTGAGCGGCTCAAGTCCAAAGTTGAGATGAGATATCCAGACCTACGTCCTGGCCTACATTGAAATGTCATCGTGGTGACATTTGGTGACAAACAAAAGGTGGTGACACAAGCACTTGCTCACAATTAGATTGACTTGGTAGAGACACAGAATATGTATGCAGTCGTTACATACAGGCAAAAAACACAAAAAAAAAGGGCACATAGAAGGGTCACAATGATTCACAAACGAATGAGGGAACAGTACATGTGTTTGTCAAGAAAGAAAGCTCTGTCACTATTAAGTGAAATTGATGCTTGGCTCACAGTCACACATTGAACCTTTTCTTTTGATGTGGAATGTGTTCAGTATTTCATGTGATATCTGATTATGATGCCTAGACACAATGTTTGTGTTATGAAAATCGAGATCAAGGAACACGAGTATTCAAGCAGAACTTTTTGTTGGGCTAGTTTGTGCTTGTTACTGAAGTACTAAAGCACCAAACAGACTATACAAGAAGAGACACGGAAGCGCTCTTCCGTGTCTCTTTATGTGTTGTCTGTTTGGCGTTTTAGTACTTAAGTAACACGAGTGTTCATCAGTTCCATCAACTCGCTCTTATTTTGTGGCACACCTGCAGCACACGGCTGTGATTTTGGTCAGGTGAAGATCAAAAGCTAAGTGATTTGGAATCTTGTCAAAGTCTCACAACTGCACTTTGTCTTCTTCGCTCTTGACTTGTAGGTTCCACTACAACGGAACTTGTCTGATAAGTCATAAATTTTCAGTGCTGGTTCTGTTTCCAAGCGCTGGTGTTGAGTATAATGTTATGGTGGTGGTTTTTACAGTTTGCAGATCTCTAATACCTCTTGGCGTTCTCATCTGAATTTTCTGCAGCGTTTCCTCAATGTAACAACCTGCTGGGGATACGAGCCTGGTTGCTCAGCACAACACAGATACAGTCTTGCCGCCTGTCCTGAGGGTTCAGCTGGGTGGTAAGTCTCGTCGTTGATGCCTTTTCCTCAGTGGATCACCATATTCCTACTTCATTCACTTGTACCATGGCAACACGACAACATATAGTGATATGCGGTTGAAATGTGAGGGATCACAAAATGATTATTATGTTAACGACAACTGACATTACAAAAGTGGAAATTGATGCACACTCACCTACGTTTTTGTGGCTGCCGGCTGCAGTTGGAAGCTCATCTTTACTTTATTGCCCCGCTGTAGGACATGGCCGTTTTGGCCAGGGCAGAGACTACAGGCTGAATGCAATAGCCAAAGAAAACACTTGGCGCAGAAATGATCACCGAGCGTAGTTGTTGCTAGAACAGTTGTCGCAAGTTGCAACCAGTGGTACTTTGTGCTGATGATCTGGCAAAGTGTTTAGTGTTTGGCACTCAGGTCATCGTGACATGCCTGCAAAACTTCTTCCCACAGTGCCATGAGGATGGGGAACATATCCTATCTACTTTCACAGCTCTTTCTGTAGATGACATTGCTCCGCAGGCAGTATACAATGTCAGTGCTTGTGATAGTATGTGAGGGACAACACTGTCGGCTTCCCGAACGTGCTTGTTGGGAGGAAACAACAACAGCGATCAAACTACTGGGACATGAATTAGCCCAGAAACACCGACTGGTCTGGTGCCTGGAACACGCCGGGCTCGAAGGGAACGAAAGGGCAGATTCTGTAGCTTGATAACTTATCATCCGAACGGAGCATCCCCTTCCCGTCAGCGAACCTCATTTCAGAACTTCAAAAGACATTCTCGCTCACCAGCAGGGCACATGTAAAAAATATGGCAGCCCCCACAAATAATCAGACGAGGACGCCACAGATCTCTGTAAAATACAAATGGATGTCTTCCCCAATCTTTCAAAAGGAAGCAAAATTTATCCGCCACTGTATCCCCTGGACGCTTGTCCATGGTGCGGCGGCTCGCCGACATTATACATCCATGGAGGTGTGATAAAAAGCCTGGAAATTTCGCGACTTTCCTTGGTAGCAAAGTCGTAAATGGAGCAGTGGGAGGCACAACTCGCCAGCTCTGACCCGGAGGTTCAACTGGCAATTCTGGGTCACGTCCGGCAGGTGGCTAAAGCCACTGGGGCCCCACCCATAACATTCCGTTCCAATTTCCCCTTTCCCCCTTTACGATAAAGTTTCTAATAATAATGATTCAATGTCGACACAGTGACAATCAGCTATCTGCACCGTATCACTGACACCTACCATATTTACCCGGTTCTAATGTGCCCCCGAATCTAACGCACACCCAATTTTCGCATGTTTAAGGTAAGAAAATAAAAGTGCACCTGAATGTAACATGCCGCCAATTTCTAAAAGAAAAATAGAGCATGCCCCCACATTCGCGATTGAAAAAAAATTAGATGTGTATAATTTTCCTTCGTGGAACACAGAGGAGAATCTTTATATTTTTTTATAATAAGCTTTCATAATGAAAGCAGCACGTCATCATTGCCCTTTGCACTTCATTGGCCACAGATACAAAGCATACAGGGATGATATTCTCAAGCAATCAGTTTTACTAATAATACTACTAATATATCACTTTCACATGACTCCACATCGGACTTGTTGAAGTATGTGGTTGACGGCGTTCAACTGTGCGCAGATTACGAGCTTGGCACAGTGCCAGAAACGGCGTCGGCCATGTATGCCGATAGTATAGTGATAGTATCTTCTGAAGTGACTGTCTGAGAATACCACTCCTGATCATGGTCAAGTGCAAAACGAACCCACACCAACCTTCACAAAAACGTGCTTGGTCGCCTTGTTGTGATGGCAATGTCGCTGCGCCTGACTGCTGTGACAGTATGGTGTTGCCAATGCCACGGACGTGATTTTAAATTTGTATCCAGAAGTAACATGCAGACAATTTTCTGACCCATTTTGTCGGAAAAAGGTGTGCATTAGATTGGAGCAAGAAATGATAGATACTCTGTTCCACACTTAGTAACCAATGAAATGGAAGCTATGCAGGTAGTGCAGTCATGGAAGCCTTACTCTCTGCTTTTCATGGTGCAGTTGTTTTTGAACTGGGATGCTTTCTACGGAATAACAACTACATTTTGTGGGCACAAGGTTACGTCAAGCCATGTATTATTTGTGCACCTTTGTGCGTCAACTATGTTTTCGTCATGCGCTCAAGCTGCACACTGTGGCAGCTATTCACAGAACTGAAACACGTATACGGTAGTAAATAGGTTCAAATCTGTGACGCTTTCCACGTAATAATTACATTGTACAGCCTAACCTCGATATATCGAACACGGATATATTGAATTATTGCCTATATCGAACGGTTCCTATATCACGCGGGAAATCGCATGCATTTTAAATTTTTTATTTAGAACGATGTTTGACGCATAATGGATATATCGAACTCGGCCATCCCAGACCGCCCGCGCTCCGTTGACAGGCGGCGAGCTTTCCCGCAACACTCTCGAAACTAGCGGCAGCGCGGTGGGCGTTTACGACCACTGCACACATCGATGGCGCCGAGAGCGCCACTTGAACGTAGCGGCGTGCGCACGCCGCATCCTTGCAGCGCCGACGGGTCGACGCACTGCACTTGTTGGACTAGCTCCTCCCCATCGTCGCATCCCTGGTCGCATCAATCCACGACCTACTGGAAGTACAGACCTGCACAGATGTCCGGCTTCTATGGGAGCAGCTTGCGCCCACTTTCGTTCAATCGGTGGCCATAGGTGGCGCTTTTATAACCTGTTCATCTGCTACTCGGCGGGTGGCTGGGCGGCGTTCGAATGTGTGCGCCTGCTCTTCTGTAGCGGGCTGCTGGCATATGTGACAATTTCTTACGAAGGCAACAGCTAGTATGTCAAAACTGTTTAACTGTACTCAATGTAGTGGTATGTAATAACACGTAAAATAGTACACGAATTCTTTCTCGGTTTGCCATTATGCGGAAATTTCGCGCTGCTCCACACAAGAAAAAAACAAAAAAAACGAACTGATCAAGTGATTGTTTACGTGTTTGTTCGGCCCGTCAAATATGCATCGCAAAGCTTTTATGAAACTGTGAAAACTGATGCTAGAGTCCTTGCTTTGTTCTGCTTTACATGATGGCACACAGCAGTATAACATAATGCGATCGTTTACGTTATCCCATCTGTAATTAACTCAAGCAAGCTGCATGTAACTAAGGCTGAAGTTACATGCCTTCTGCAGCGTCTGCAGATTCACGCAGTTTGTGTGTGGTCTGCGTATACATATCGTCTGCATGATTCTTTTAAATTTCCTTGTTCATATCAATATATCAAGTTCTTTATTATTGTATTTCATTATTACTCCATTGTACTATATTTTATCCTATGAATATTCTGGTAATCAGATTTTTCCTCCTTCTGCGAAGGCAACGGGAAGAAATGTTATCATCTGCCGGCTGTACTCGTTTTTCTTTCTTGCTCCGCTCTTCCTACAGTATCTCGTGATTGAAATGAGAAGCAATCATTTGCAAATTTTGTTTTCTTTTTTCTTTTCGTGAATTTATGCACTTACAAACAATGTAAACGATCTGTGGCTGCCGAAATAGCGGCACGAGCGCTGGAACAGATCGCAGAAGCAGACGACAGCGAACAGGTTATAACTAGCGCCACTCTGCTCGTACGTTCTATCCCTAGCGGCAAAAGGGGTGAACTAGACCAGGTGTGCTGGAGCAGGGAGATCTGTGCAGGTCTGTAGTTCAGTAGGTCGTGCATCGATCGTTGCGCTCGTAGCCTCGTTGTGTTCGTGTGTGTGGAGTTAGGCCTGTCGCACGTCGTGGTGTGTGTAACGATGGCTGCAAACGCTAAGAAACGGACGACTCTGACTTTTGCTGCTAAACTAGAAGCAATCCAGCGCATCGAGAATGGCGAGAAGAAGTCGAGCGTCGCAGAAGCGTTTGGCATACCAAGGAGCACATTGAGTACTCTGCTCAAAAACAAAGGCAACATAAAGGCCAAGGCCGAGAAGAGTCAGCACTCCGGCGCGCGGCGTGTACGCAAAGCTGCCTTTGAAGATGTTGAGAAGGCGCTTCACGAGGGGTTCATAGACGCAAGGGCCTGAAATATTCCTATATCGGGACCGATCTTGCAACAGAAGGCACAGAACTTTGCATTCATTCTCGGCGCCGAGAATTTCAGTGCGAGCAGCGGTTGGCTGCAACGATTCAAGACTCGCTTCGACATTGTTGGGAAGACGGTGTCGGGAGAGAGTGAGGATGCCAATGATGAAGAAATTCAGAAGTGGCTTCATCACGAGTGGTCCAAAGTTCTCGCAAAGTATGAGCCTAACCAAATCTTGAATGCTGACGAGACGGGCGTATTCTGGCAAATGCTTCCGCGACAAATGCTGGACACTCGCGGGGACAAGTGCCACAGGGGCAAGCAAGGCAAGGCCCGTGTGACGGTCCTATTGGCTGCCAATATGGACGGAAGCACGAAGCTGCGGCCACTCGTAATTGGCAAGTTCCAAACCCCGAGGTGCATGCGGAACTGCCCCAATATTCCGGTGACTTATGCCTGGAATAAGAAGTCGTGGATGACGAGGGATATTTTCGTCAAGTGGCTGAAGGCGTGGGATACCTGGTGCGTCAAGGACGGAAGGTATGCCTTATTGTCGACAACTGCACGGCACACCACACCGATGCCCAGCTGAACAACATCGAAGTGGTATTTCTGCCGCCTAACACCACTTTGAAGCTGCAACCGTTGGACCAGGGCATTATTCGCACATTTAAGTCAATCTACAAGCGTCGGCTGATCGAAATTTTGCTTGTCAAGCTCCGGATGGGCCAAGACCTGAAAATGCTGAAAGCGTCTTGGGATAACGTCAAGCAGTCGACGATAGCCAACTGCTTTCAGCATGCGGGCTTCCCTGGCTGCACTGACGAGGCATCAGGGGAAGAATCCGAGGAAGCTGGGTTGGCATGCGCAGATGAAGAAAGCGAGCTCGCCGAAACGTGGAGCAAGCTGGAGAGCTTTGTTGGTGCCGAGCCGCAAAGCATGTGCATCGATGACTTCGTTGGAGTGACGACAGCACTGGTACAACAGCGGAGCTGACGGATGTGGAGATCGTCGCCAAAGTTACTGCTGAGCAGCCAAATGAAAACGCTGCCGAGATGGATCCTGCAAGCGCTGATGATGCCTCGCTCCCTACATCAGCTGAGGTCATAGCTGCTCTGGCCCTTGTGCGGCGTGATTGAATGCACCGGCCTATCACTTGTGGATCGCCTGGATTACATTGAGGACGCAGTCGTCAAACGCGCCATTGCCAACAAAAAGCAGGCTACCCTTTTTCAATATTTTAAACCGACGCAATAAATGCTTTGTTTGAATCCTCAAGTGAGTACTTACTGCACCATGATTGGTTCATTGGTTGTTTTCCACAAGTTTTTGACGCATTTTTTACTTGATTTTTTTATATCTAATTCTGGATATATCGAACTATTTCGCGATCGCCGCGCTGTTCGATATATCGAGGCTCGACTGTATTTTGGGACATAAGAGTATGAGACTTGCATCAAATTGCATGGCACATACAAGCTTCCTCTCATGTGTGGCACACTATCTCTTGTCTCTAGCCTTCATAGCATTGTGTTTTATTTATGAAACAAAGCATAGAAATGAGCGGTCTTATTAAGTGCAATGATGTCAATGGAATGGCTGCACGACAGACACTTGGCGTTTCTGTACTTCGTGTGAGCCAGAATAAGCTTGGAAGAATGCCATGAAAATGACTTGCCGCTCTCTTCCCTGCAGGGCATCAAACAAACAGCAGCAGGAGCAGCTTTTCTTCAACCAGGGTGACTTTGGGTTCATCCGCGAACGCAAGAAGACTCTCAGCATTCTCTGTCGACCGCACAAACCGGTGAGGCACTTCACAGAGGCAGGCTTGTGGACACTCAAATCTTTCACAGAGGTGGCATTTCATAGTGCATATAGTACTACATCCAGGTACAATGCAGTCGAACCCGCTTATAAAGATCCCAGATATAACGATCCATCAGTGATAACGACCGCAACTTACAGCATTTATGATTTTATGAACCTGCCTATTGATACTGCGTCCAGATATAACAAAAATTTTCAAAAAGTGCCGTACTGTTACAATGAATGCTGCAAACCAGGTCACTGTAAAAGGAGGGCGCATGACAGCGCACCCCCCCCCCCTCCTCACCCGACCAATGCAAATATTCGACCGCCAAGATAAACAAGTGCATGGCCCGGATTTCAGAAGCCGTGGTGAAGGTTGCTTGCTTTCAACTATGCTCTATGCTTGGATAACCGTTCTTTCAAGGCATGTCTCCAGCATGCTTCAGGGCAAAGCAGTACAGCGTATGGCAGCCGTGGCCTCCGATCTCGAAGGCCACGGTGGCGGCACACTAGAGAAGAGTTTTCTAGATTGCGCACGGTGCTTTGGTGGCACTGCACACCATCTCAGAAGCTACTACGGCGGCACTCTCGTTCTTGCTCACTTCTTCATGCGGCATCACGTGCACTACTTTATGTACACTATTTGGACAATTTAGATCACTCTTGAACCAACGGCCACCAAAGCGTTGCTGTCGATATGCACGCAGCTCGAGTTAGTGTGAATGTGGCACAATGCGGCACTGCCACAAAAAGTTACGGTTCATTTAGGCTTTGTTTACATTGTTGCCGATAACAGTTGGTGATAGTGTTCTACCTTACGAACTTCACACTTTTTTGGCCGAAGCGACATAAAAAAATGTAACTTCACGTCTCTTGCCACATGTGGGATTGATGCTGCAGTCGTAACAGCAAGACCTTTGCAAAATGACGGCATGCCACAGTAGTTGCTGCTTCCAGCCAACGAGAACATTTCACTAGTGTATGCAGAATTAACTTGTATCTCGCTGACAGTAAAATTACACAAGCACTCTAAGAAAAAATGCCGACAGATGCGCCTGTAGTTTCGAAATAGCAGGGGATTAGAACTGGCCGCGCACCGTTTCGAAAGAGCTACAAAGCTGCATTCAGCTCTTTAGGTTACATTTTTAACGGGAACTTCCAGTTAGATGTGTAAAAGTGCCGGGAACAAAAATGAAGGTACTAAAAATCCTATTTTTGGACCAAAGTGATGTCAAACATTAATTGCCGACGCCAGCTACATTGTCTAATTTTTTGACATATTGAAGGGCGAGTTCACGTATAACGAACTACTGATACTACGAACACATTTCAAGGGTCTGTCGAGTTCATTTTAAAGGGGTTCGACTGTATTTGCCTGTATTGTATAGAATAATTCAGAAGTATGCACTGTTGACTGCTGTGCATTGGTTGCGTCACCTGTCATTGTTATAGCGAAAATAGCCCTGTTTCACCATTGCAATGAGATGACGCCAGCATTCCATTCCTGCTGAATTTGCATTTTCTTGTATGATGTCACCAGACAAGATGCATACTTTTGACTTATTGGTTGACTGTCGATCATTTTCCATTGCACTGTTTGTTGCACAGTCCGTAGATTTTTCTCCCACTTCTTCATTACCATCGAAGTTTCAGGTAAAGTGATAGCACTATGCTAAATCCCTCTGTTGAATGTTGCTGGCATTAGTGTACCCTTTGCTTTCCTTGAGGGTATGTTGCTATGACAACCCATATACTTACTGGTTGCACTGTTGCAGGGTGCTTCGTTGCTGGAATGTGTCCGTCACATGGAACTCTGTCGGGCCAAGAACATACGCCTGGACTTCCAGCGCTTGCTGAGCATGACAGGGCTCGTCAAGTGAGTCCTCGATTAAACACAGTTGACTGGAGTGTTTTGGTTTTGCAGCATGAGCTGTCCCAAGTTTCACTCCAGCGTGCTACTTTTGAGTCGGATGTTAAAATGCCTGCAGGACCAATTATGCAGGCCCAGTTCAATTGGCGTCCTCGTTCCGTGCACAAGGCACATCATGATTGAAATTAATCGGTGATGCGAGTCTACGTGTTTCTTCTTTCACAACTTGACAACAATTGCTTGAAACTTGCCCATTAATTCCATGTGGCATCCTATTGCACTCCACATGAAGCCTACACACGATACCAAAACTGCGCCTCGTTGCTTCACCAGCCACACTACCAGACTTGCTGAGGGCTGAGGAGTTACGGTCTCACAGTCACCACGTGACTAATTGCGTAGCCCTTGCAGCAACAATGACTGGCTTGCCACCAGGTACGATCACCATGTGTTTGATGCGCTGCTGCCGGAATGGTGGATCGGGATGTAGTGCGTTCGAATTAACTGCCGCTAATGTTCGGGACAGGAATTTGAATTACCAGGTGTTTTCTCACCTTTAGATACACGTGATTATGACGGGATCACAGGTTCGCTTCGAATTACTGAGATTTTACTGTATACAGTAAAACTTCGTTACAAGAGACACTCAAGGGACCCGGAAAACATGTCTCTTGTAACCAAGGTCTCTTGTAACCAAAAATTCTAAAAACACTGAGGAGCCGGACTAGACCACTTTATTATACATCGGCATCAAAGTGTTTTTAAACACATCTTTGATGCGAACAGAGCTGTTTCACGGAAACATGGCGATGGCTCCGGAGTCCGACTACAGTCGCCGACCGTCCGGTGTCAAAAAGCACATCACAGTGCGTAACAGCAACGCGCGAACTGCGCAATAAATACGCAAGCAGCTTGTAGCCACCCAACCTCTCAGAACGGGCAGCGCGCCTAAGTTTTCGCACCTGAATCTCGGAGGCCGTAGCTTACCACCATGCTCCTTTCTCCTATTTGTAGATAGGGTAGGTGCCGATAGCGTGCGCACTGACCTATACGTTGGAGGAAAAAAAAAAAAAAAATGCGGAGCACCGCAAATGCGCGCCGCAGAAGAGCAAGAACGGCGTAGCGTCCAACCGAAACGAAGCGGCGCAGTCCGCATCGCCGTGGTCCTCAGAAGCAATTGTACGCGGCACGTGACTGACAGCAACGCCGAAGCGCTTCGTGCCTAATTGTGCCTTTAAAGCCTTTATTCTTGCATTTATCGCCGCGCGTAACACCGCGTTGGCGGCTAGCCGCGTGCCTCCGTAAGTGCGTAGTCGCTATCTCTGATCGCGTCGATAACCACCGCAGTTTCGTCCGCAGCGGTTGCGGCAAATAGTAGTTTCGTTTTCACTCGATGCGCGCATCGGCTGCCTGCCTTCACAACTGCGTAGTCGCCTCCCATGGCAGCGTCGATAGCGACCACAGTTTCGTCCGCACTTCTTGCAGCGAAAGGTAGTTTCGTTTTGACTTGGTGCGTGCGTCAGCCACCTGCCTTCTGAACCACAAGGGCGCTGTCCATGATCGCGTCGATAGCGGCCGCGGTTGCGGCAAGCAGTAGTTTCGCTTTGTCTCAGTGCAAAGCTGTCGAAGATAAAAAGCACCGGCTACATCGTGATGGACGGACAATTTGTTGGCGAGCAGCTGAGTGGCGAAAAAATAATCGGGGTGTGCGCCCGTTGTTGCAAAGCGCGTCTCAGATGAAAACGCGTGCCGCGAAGGATGTCGCGAGGCCTTCGCCGCTGCTAGCGCTAATCAGTCACGAGATGAAGAGAATTTCAGCTTCGGCACTGGTCTTGTGCTAAACAGAAACAAGATTTGACGATTCATTGAGTAAATAAAATCGTGTTGACGTAGTGAAGCATTTGTTTGTTTTCTTGATACCCTCGATAATTCGACATTCGGTTAATTGTGGGGGGGGGAGGGGGGGTTCCTTGGCAGTTTATGGAGCTTAGCAGGGTTCCCTGGGATGAACCTACTTGAGAACGCCTGCACTAAGCAAAAGAGCGAGACTTGAAAGGTAGCTCTTGACAAGGCCTAGGTCACGTAACAACTGACAACGCAAAGGCCGAGCACCGACTTCCAAGCACACTGGCTTGGCTTGGCCTGGCCTGCTGTTTGGTCGCGGTATACAGTCAATGGATACTGGACTGGCTAAATCCGAAACACGACCACTGATAGGTGCAGCCAACAAAAGTATAGCCTTCGAGATCAGCAACTGACACTTGTAGGTGCTGCGTGGATTTAGACACCAGCAATCCAACCATAGCAAGCGTGCTCTTTCAGTGCTGGCAACCTAGCAAAATGTAAACATCGCGGCCAGCTTGTCATGACCGTATCGTGGCAGTCGACGTTGCATCTGACCAGGCCGCCGGAGTCCGAAAAATCGAACGGCGCGCTGTAGAGCGTCCGAACTATCGGTCGTGGTTATACATTACTTCAATGCGACGAGTGGCGGTGCCGCGAAGGTGTCCGAATAAACGAGCATGTCCGAATTTTCAGCGTCCGAATAAACGGTCGGCGACTGTACCAGCATACAAAGCGACCAGCACCGCAGACGCTGTGACAGAAATCCAACTCAATGGTACTCTGTTGCAGAGTGGGTGTTCTGTCATTATGCATAGAAGCATAATGACAGAAAATTTAGTGCAATTTGTAGTCGCAACCATGCGAGGAATGTCATCTGGCTGCGGAACAGAGCAATATCGAGCCAAGGGAATGAAAATTGCAGTGCATACCGGTTGTTACGATGTTGGCCGTGTCGCGTGAGAATGTCTGGGTTGTGTCTCTTATAAATAGCAAAGAATTCACTCTAGGGACCTAGAAAAGTTGTCCTTAGTAACCGAGTGCCTCTTGTAACCATGTCTCTTGTATGGGATGTTGTTAACATGGTGAACATAGGAAAACCAAGCAAACCATTTTAAATGATTTTACTGTAACAAGTTATTGGATATAAGAAAGCAAATCTAAATTGTTTATCACCAATATCAGCGTGTAACAAATATATGCATATAACAAATATTGAATGTAATAAAGGTATTTTCATGTTGTTTGCAACTTCGTTATAACAAGGTCTGAGAGTATTGGGTGGCAATGCGCTATATAAGACACAGACTGTTACTCAGACACACAAAGACACATACGGGAGTGCACTAACAACTGAGGTTTATTGCAATTTCATGCATTCATATATTGGCACATTCACCCAAAGCCACATGAAACTCACTTCGTCTTTCTTAATTTTTCAGTGTGCAGCCTAATGTGCCCAACAAAAATGTGCACAATAAATTATAGAAGCAGCAGCCAAAATCACTAAAGAAACAAGAATAGCAATATGATTCGGAAAGGCTTTTTTTCCCCTCTGCAATTACATGAATTATGTAATAAAGGAAGATTCCATGTGCGTTAGTATACCATCCGCTTTGTTGCCACAAAAAGAAATATGCTTGCTAAGCTCGGCAGAAAGATAGACACGGAATGTCATGTACATTCGGGATTGTGTGCCTGGATATGAAGACCTAAAATTGTAATGAAGTTCAGTTGGCAATGTACTGCCGCATGTGTCTTAATGTGTGCCCCCAGATCATTTCTAGCGTATAGTGTGGCTTACCAACTCATCCAAGAATCGGTACTCGTAAAGACATTGTGGCTGAAAATTGCTGGAGTTGGAGAGAAGCTTGTGCAGCTACTGGTGGAAGCCATAAAAGGGGCTGTGGTTAAAATGTAATAGCCTCCTTCCCTTGACATCATAATTAACACACATTGTACGTGTTTTAGATGACAATGTGCGTCTCTGATCGCTTGGGCCCGACTAGCTCGACGCGTGTCAGCATCTCGTGCCGCAACGATTAGCTCAACGATTAGCGATTAGTTCAGGTGCATTACCTAGATGTGAACTGCAGTTGAGTCTGTCAAAGTTTTTTAGCCACTTTGGATTGTACTTTATCCCAGTTTGCACATTCTGCCTCACATTTTCTTTCTTTTTGAAAATGTATGAACGACGTTTTACTGTAGTCATTATTTGTGATGAAGTCCACAAATGTCAGGTCCTGTGCTGTCCACCTTGGCTCAGGTACCGAGAGGACATCCTGGGCCCTGGCCTTGTTGGTGGCCACTGTCGGCTGGACAAGGACTCTCTGCGCCTCGAAGGGGACCACAAGAGCGCTTTACAGTCGTGGTGCGTCGAATTCGCTCAATGTTAGTTATTGCATGCAGTACATGTTTCCTACACCAAGCCCGAAGAGACCCCGAAAAGCTGTTTGGCTCATCCAAAGTCTGGCTTGACAGAATAACGCCACAGTACATGCCTGGATTCTTCAAATGACTCTTACTAGAAAGAAGTGACTGTGCTTATTTCGTAAACTTTAATAGCACCAAGAGCAGCACATAGTACTATTTGGCTCTGAGTGAATGTAAACAATGTTGCGATTCCCAAGCGCAATGGAGTGGGAGACAAAGGCACCTCTGGCCTTAATGTGGCCAATTAGCTCCAAAGGATGGATGCGGCAGCAATTTTATGCCTCTTGTTATCTTGTGTATCTGCTCGTCAGAGTGTAGCCAACTATTTCATCTGAGGCCTTGCATCCAAGCTACATCTTTGCACAAATGCTGTCTGTTGGTTGTGATTTGCTTCTCAACAGGTATGCTGAACTGGAGCACTTTGAAGAGCTCACGGAGCTGCCTTCCCGGGAAAGTGGCTGTGATGTTGTCCTGGATCGGCCAACAGTCATCATGAAGCTCGATGCCAGTAAGCTCAGTTGGCCGTGGTGGGATTTCTTTGTTCATTGAGAGGGAGTGTGTAGGTATGCCAGTTGAATGACTGAAGCATGCAGTTCTGCAGTTCTCACTAACAAAAAATAAACAAAAAAGTCAAGCTCCTTGGCTCACCTTAGTCTTGTTCCAGAAACAGATATCGCGTCTGAAATGTCTGTTGAATCGTCTAAAGCAGACATATCATGCATTAATTCATAGCCCCTTGTGAAACCGTTGCATTGTTTGGTTAGTTTTTCAACAGTTACCGTAAAAACCGTACTATAGGTCGAACCGGAATATAGGTCGACCCACCAACTAACCAATCCTGAAAACGAAAAAAATCTTTTTCAATGACAAAAGTACCGAAAGACAACCTTACCTTTAAACAAATGCGACTCAGCCGGTTGCACAATGGTGACAGTATTTATTTAAATGCTGCTCCGTGCCGTGATGATAAGGTGCTGACAAACACGCGGGTCGATGTCCGCACGATACGAAGCCCACGGCAACCTGGCGGGTTGCTTCTGCGTACTCAATCGCCTTTTTCTTGAAGGCGACGGTGAATTGCCGTCGGCTTCCACTCATTTTGAAACAAAATGTGTAAAAGCAGCCTGAATACGATGGCGAAGGCGGCTGTTTACTTCATCTGCCCATTTTTGCAAGACTTTCATAGTTTTTCCGCCAATGTTCGGTATATAAGACGAGAGTCGACTTTTCGCAATTGTTTTTTGAAAAAAGTTCGACCTATATTCCGGTTTTTACGGTATGTTGACAGATTAGTCACAGAAAATGTAGGGCAGTGTAGAATATATCAAACTTGTCCACTTTAGATCTCCCAGCAGCTGCAGTTTGCAAAGTATGATAACATTATTTATTGATCAGTTAGAGCTGTAAAGTTGACGTCATTTTTTATTTCTATATTTTCCCAATTTGCGGCAACTTCTGTAAAAATAATAATGGCCCGAATAGAATCTCCTCCCAAACGCTGTTAAACTCGGACTTTTTTTTTAATGCTGGAATAGAATCTCCTCCCGAATGCTGTTAAATTCATACTTTTTTTTTAATGCTAGAATCCAGTCGTTGCCAAAAAAATAGGTTCTTGATTGGGGACCTTTTTTAATTGAATACTAACATTCAAAAAGTCTGGGTCTCAATATACTAGAATAAAATGCTGAATATTTCATTTCTTCTAAATAGGTATAAATAAGGTTGGACAGACTGTACGGATAAAAAGAACACCTACAAGTGCAGGTAATGTCACTGACAGCCGAAAGTTAAGCCAATCGGGTAGCCTGTAAATGAGAAACAAAACAAGTGAGATGTCATTTTGTGCACTCATGACAGTAACAGTGATGAAGCAAAGGAGGTACATGCGACTTATAGTAAATATTAAGTTATAGTATTAACTTATCGTATTATAGTAAATATTAACTTATAGTAAATATAGTACTATACTTATGCAAGACTGAAAGAGACTGTCATTATCATTAAGAAATGGAGCCAAGTATGTGTAGTACGTAGTATGCACCAGTTTGTCTATTTTTATTTATTATTATTATTATTATTATTATTATGCCCTCAAAGATCAACATGCATTAACAAAAGGAATAGTTACAAAATTACAACAAAATACAAAATCGCAGCGAGGGATAAAGTAGCTGCTACTTATACAAAATGTTTCGAAAACAGACTGGGAACAGACTTATATCTCTAGTGGTTGATAATGCCATCCTGTCACGTTAGCTGGATTGCTTCAAGAGGTGGACACTACTACTTGCATGCCAAACTGCAGAGTTGTGTTGGCTAATTAAGAAATCTTGAGTGATTAATCTTTTAATTAGTTGGCACCAGTGCACATGTACAAATTACAGAGTTTAAGCCAAGCAGCAGTGAATGCATTTAGCAGAAATCCTATGCTTAGCACCATACCTGAGAAATATGTGCTTAAAATTTTTGGCGAAATGTGTTGATGTTAACACTTATCAATGCTCGATTTTCAACAGTGCATTGTGTTATTGCCTTTGTCACTGTTAAGCTGAAACTAACCCATCGTACGACTCTCACAACTTAGCCTGACAATGTGTATTACTCA
The DNA here is from genome assembly GCF_013339745.2 of Dermacentor silvarum. NCBI lineage: Eukaryota > Metazoa > Arthropoda > Arachnida > Ixodida > Ixodidae > Dermacentor > Dermacentor silvarum. The sequence goes on from NC_051163.1 coordinate 129,373,648, forward strand.
ACGCCTGTTCGACACCACACACGACATGTGTGATGAAAACATGATGTGCTTAAAAGAAGAACATCGTCATGCATACAGTAGAGGTGCAATAGAAGATCTGCAGGCAGTCTATGGGGCTGCAGGCTGTTGTAAAAAATTAAGCTTCTCCACAATTTCACTCATTGAATGGTGCCTCCGACAGCAGCCGTCATTCTGACAAAAAGAATTCCTGCCATTTATTTATTTATCCTTAATACTGTCAGTCGCATTTCGAGACCATAGCAGGAGGGCATATGATGGTATGACGTACGATTTATACAATGAAAAATGAAGCGTGTACATGTGTATAACAGTAACTTTTTGTGCAGGTAGTCGAATCTCGATAATTTGAACTCGAACGGGCCCGAAAATTTGTTCGAAACAAAAGAAGTTCGAATTAATGGAAGGACGTATTTTTGAAGTATTCGAGCGCCATAGCAAGATGAACGAACGGTGCAAGTCGTGAAATTTTGCAGCGCGCAAGCGCATAGTGAGTTGTGCCCACGCCGGCCAACGCTCGGTTCCCGATAACGGCAGAAAACGAAACTTGAGGGAGCGGACCGCGCCGACATGGCGACGGGCGCGCGCGCGGCGCGGAGATCATCGAAGGTGAGGGAGGAGGGCGGCAGGAAAGCGGATTTTGCCTCGGAAACTCCACCGCTTCGGTGGCAGTGGCTTCGGTGGCTCCCCTCGCCCTCTCAACTCCCTCGCAGCTCCCTCACCTTCGACTGTCTCTGTGTGCGCCCGCCGCTGTGCCCGCGCCGCTGGTACAGCTGGCTCAGCACAGATTAGCCCGCTGCTTGAAGTTTCGTTTTCTGCCGTTATCGGGAACCGAGCGTTTGATGGCGTGGGTGCCGACGCCGCCGGTCCAGCCGACCCGGCGCCAGCTTAGGCCACTCCCTAAAGTTTCGTTTTCTGCTGTTATCGGGAAGCGAGCGTTTGCTGGCGTGGGCAGTTTGTTGGCTTTTGCGTTCGAATTACCGAGCATTTTCGGCCATTGAAATACACATAACTTTGACGGGACCAGATTGTCAGTTCAAATAAACCGGCAATTCGAATTAAGCGTGTTTGAATTAACGAGATTCGACTATATAACAAGCAGGTTCACTGCACATATTTGTAACAATAATTAATTGTGCCCATGTGCAATAAATGAAAATTACCAAATGCAGTGAAATCTCGAATATTCAAAATCTCTCCATTTGAACTGACAGATAACTTGAACTGCTCTATTGGTCCCAGGAAAGTCCTGTGTATTTGAATGTAGAAAAAGTCAGAGCATATCCACGGGGTGAATGATGATGAGTGGGCGAAGCTCCGGAGGGAATCATCGGATCTCCCGCTTAAGGGGACGCTAGCACAAACGCGTTAGAAACGTGCAGTACTCTCTAGTAAGGGGGAGCGGCCACAACGTCTTACGCAGCCATTTACACATGCCGGAACGTGCACCGCGTTTGCCGACGCCATCACATGACTGCTGAGAGAGTATAACCCCCGTATTCATAAACGCTCCTCGACTTGAACTTGACTTGCCACCGCCTTCAACGCGTTTCGAGCGAGCGAACGGGAGAGTGGGGCGCAGGGAGGAGAGAGAGCGAACGGCGAGAGAAGGAGCGGCGAAGCACTGCACCTACCCTCTCCTACACTCTCTCCACACACGCGGGAGCTCCGCCGAGCTCCCGCGATGCGAGCCCCCTCACACGCCAGAGCGCGCTCTTCCTCTCCACTCACTCTCCGCTACTCCGGAGGCGGTTACCTACGACGGGACGCTCGGGCCACGCCATAAGGAGCTTCGCCCCTAAAACTGCCACGAATTCGAACTCCAGAAACCACGCAACAGTTATTTTGAACAAAATCTCCCTGCACTGCTTTTTCGACAAACCCGATCTAAAGGCAAAGGTTCAATGCGCGCTAGCTGCCGTAATGTTGCATGCCATAAAATTGACAAGGAATGAGGAAGCCGAGACCGGAGCAAGCAGAGCAGGGCACGCCCTCCTTTCCCATCTGGCTTAAAATAAGCAGGCCCCCAGCGCCCTTGAGCATGTTTTCGCATGCTCACCTTCGCATTTTTTTTTAATTAACGACATTTTACTGTAGCATGTTCAGCACACTTCTTGTTACATTCTAGTACAGAATTTAACAATGTTACAAACTAAAGAAATACACAACCAGAATGCAACAACTTTAGCAATAGCTAAGTGGAAATTTAGATGAATATACTAGATGAACAATTAGCTTTTATAATAATGTATTGCATCATCTAATAATTTAATAAAATCAGGTTACAATACTGTATTAGTTATTGATACAGCTAGACTATTGCACTCGCAAACATAGCTAACAGGATTCGATAGTTCCTCTTGCTTGAGCTAGGCAGTTGTGTTCTGTGTGGGCTATCTTGCATACAGTAAACAAACTCGTAACTTTTTTTTTCATTGGTATACGCAGCTATTAATGCTTCCATTATCCTATCATTATTATATTAGCACTCTTTCGTGGAATTGCTTAGTTCATAGTGGTCCTTTGAAGCTTCAAATATGCCACTTTCAAACCTTGAAAACCTTAAATTTTGTGAAGTGCGCAGAGTATTTCTTTCAGCTACATGTTAGAGTATTCTGCTCAGAAAAAATGTTGCAATCTTTTATGCTCTGTACTGTAATGTGAAAATCATACCTGCGCAAATGTAAGCTTGATCTCTGCAGTCATTTCTTTCTGTGATTATATCATATAATATGCAACTTCATGTTGTGTTTGGACTGCTGTTTGTTCAATTGCGTCATGTAGAATTTGATTTTGTGCAGACTTGTTACGGGGGCCAACAACCCCATCAGGACATGTTCACTTTCAGCCTCAACATATTCTTAGACCTTATAGACCTGCTCTAAACAAGAAATAATGAGAAAAAGAAAAGAGGTTGGCGCGATCTAAAAATTAGGCCAATACAACCGGTTAGCAGCTGGTTTCAGTGACTAGCTTGCCAAGGCTTTCTTGCCATTTATTATTATTATTATTATTATTATTATTATTAATTTGCATGCAATAATGACAAACAAAAAAAGCTTGCTTTTATTGCGATAGCAATTATATGGACACTTCAACCGGATCTCTGCCATCGGCGTCGTCGTCGCCGTCGCCGTGAGGTTCCGTATAGATTCCAAGGGCGATAAAACCGTCACCGCGCGCCGTATGCGCGAGTGAAAGCACGCAGGGGACACACGCTATCACGGAGAGCCAACGCATGGCGGAAAGCAAACGCGACTGTCGCACGAAAGGCCGTGGGGGTAAGGGAGGGGGGAGGAGGCGGGGCGACGCTGTGCTACGGCTCCAAATGCATATCTTGCAACCGAGCGCAAGGGGAACTGGCAACGCAATCTCCCAGGCGAAAGCAAAAAAGCAGGAAGGCAGCGCGGGATGGAGGGGGGAGAAGCAGCTTCTACACTGCCAACAAATACGCTTGCACTGGCTGTGGTGGCGGTCGCCTGCACCGTCTCTTATCTCCACACAGCTCTGTCCTTTGTATGCGCTGTGCATTCACCGCTCAGTTTCCGTTGAAGCGATAGACCGCACGATTCTTCGCCCGCTGCAGCAGCTGCGCTTGCTGCCAGCGTTTTGACAGTCGTCTGCGGTCATTCAGTGTGATCTATTCATGTTTGCTTGTGTGCAATGACACCACGCTTGTCAACTCAGTTAGAAAGCGAATGTGTCCAAGTTTATGCAGCCAATAAAACTACTATCCCTACTCCGAATAGCTCTCTACCAATTTGCTATCGCAATTGATGCTTCGCCTTTCGGGCGAAACTGCGACATTTTTTTGTTGTAGACAATGTTTTCTTTTCAAGCTGTCCAACGTAATGTTGCTTTACTGCTTGTGAAACACTTTGAGCACATTGAAAGTTTTTAGAAGCAAATATTCTTTGCATGCAAAAGCTGCTATGAACCTTGCCCTTGCACAAGGGTCCTATTTCATGTGGCATCTTTTTATTCTCATTTCCCTTTGAATGTTTGGCATTACACAACGTTTTCCCTCTTTTTTTTTTCATTTGCACTTGTCTGTTTTGTTTCTAGCGGTGAACATGTACCACCACTTCTGCGACTTCCTCAACCTCTACCTGACCATGCATTTCAACAATAGCCTCGCTGGGGATTTCGACATCCTCATCTGGGATACGGTGAGGCTAGTATGACTCAGAAGTGCATAGGTAATTGTGAAAAAAATCAGAGTTAAGAAAATAGGAGCTTGAAGTTTATAAATTAGTAGCTTCACACAAAAATCAGATGTCACAGTTCTATGAACTGCGTATTTTAAAGCGTCTCAAGTGGAGAAACGTAATTTACAGCTTATGTGAAATGACTGCAATGTTTACGAGGATCCTGTAAAAGTCTTACTCGCATGTTTGTAGTATATTTGAGAGCAGGGTACTGTAATACACCAATTTTTGTCTGTTTTGGGCATACCATTAGGTGTATACACAATTGCAATATTCTTTACTTATGAGTTACTTATGTAAACTTGGTAGTTCATTTTCTTTCTAATTTTGCAATTTTTTAATAATTTCTTTTAGAAATTTATGGGATAAATTAAAAAAGAACAGTCTGCAGTTACTAGATATTTCTTCTTTTTTTAAGTGCGACAAACCTCATGCCGAATAAATGATTTCTTCTCTGTTCTCTTAGTACTTATATAGGAGCTACCAACCTAAAGTTTCCTCTTAAGTTGTGTTTCTAACTAAAGCACATGGTTTTGCGTATGCTTCAGCAAGCCACAGGCTATGCGCATAATTTTATGGCAAGTTGCTTTGAGGTGGCGATTGTCGCTTTTGTGATTCCTGTGTATGGGAAGCTATAGAGAATTCTTGATGTGATTATATTTTTTTTGTCATTATGTAGAACATGTCTTATCTCAGTCTGAATAGTGGGAGTGCTAACTGCGTAGTTCATCATCATCTTCATCTGTATATACCCGTCCTCATAATCATCATCATCGTTTGTCGGGTGGGGGCTCTCTGGCTGGCTCGCCTGGCTGCATTGAAATACAAGAGCTCTGCCTTCATACCGGGCATCTTACAATATGCTTAGCTAGGCCTTGTAGTCACAGGGATCATGTTGTGGAGACGAATAAGAATGAGTCGGAGCCCAGGCATTGCCAAATTAAGAACAGCCGCTCTCCAATATTCTTAAAAAGAAAAGTGCATTCTGTGGGACTGAAACTTCTGGGGCTGAAACTTGGAAGAAAACGAGGAACATTGAAAAGGCACTATGGTGTTACATTGCACAATGCGCAATCGAATGGAATATGGTAGGTATAATGCTAATGACAGCCTGACGGCAGTATGGCATCGTAAAGCAGATAACCAGTAGTCTGTTAAGGTAATGCAAGATTAGGTGCCAAGCGCAGGGAAACGCAATTGAGACCACTGTGCCTTGTAATCTGCTGGTGGAAAGATGCTTGAACACTATACTGAAGGCCGTCATTGTCATCGTCAGCCCAATTTAAGTACACTGCAGTGCAAAGGCCTCTCCCAGCGATCTTCGATTACTGCTGTCTTGCCCTGACTTCATTGTATGCCTGCAAATTGTGTGGTGTTATCAAAGTACCTGATTTCATCATTGAACCTCTTAAATTCTTTCATGTCATAATACGTATTGGACAATGTGGCAAACAGGACAAAAGGCACAAACAGCACAAATGTACTATCAGCTGATTTTTATGCAGATTCGTTAAGTACATGTATATGACACACGTAGAACATGGCAAGCTCAGACACGCGCAAGAACAACTATATCCAAATAAAATGCTCGGCCAGCTAGCAAAGGAAAAAATGTCTTCTTCATTGTTCATGATGTTTTTTGAAGAGTAACTGGCCCAGCTTCACGTCTGACAAGCTGTGATTGTGTTGCAGCTCCCTTACAGGGGCACTTTCCTGCCAATGTGGTCAGCATTTCATTCGGGAAAGCTGAGAGACCTGTCCGAATTTCGAGGAAAGAAGGTGCGTATTTTGGATTTTGACCTCATCTTGACTTCCCAGAGCCTACGTATTCATCATTTGCCCGGGCAGTGCGTGAAAGCAAAGGTCGCGTGGCCTATTGACACCGAGCAAGTATTTTTTATGAAGTGAAAGGGCGCTCGCTTCGGCGTCCCAATAAAATCGCGGTGGAGGGCACGGCGCTGACATGCCCTCTGTTGCTCGAGTCAGCTCGTGGAAAATGTAAGGACGTGCGTGGCGTGCTCACCGCAGAAGCTCGAAGGTTCAAAGCCATCTGGGACCATCTGTCGCTAGCTGCTTCTACGCGTGAATGAATGCGCTCGTTTCTGGTACCGGCACTTACTTCAAATTTCAAAGCAGTGGCACAAACACAACTGTCAAAAGACTCAAGGCAAACGTGGGAGGCAACAAGACGCCCCATCTCGCCTTGCTCATCGTCGCAAGCAGCATGTAGGCTCGTATCATTACCCACCAAAGTTTCCGTCTTGGCACGCTTTGCGTACTTCGTGTCGCATTCAGTTGGTACGTTCTTTCATGAACGGAAGATAAGTAGCTGGGACAGTCCTTAAATATGGACAGCATGGCATCTGGAAACAAAACGGGCTGTTTCAGCTTGTACGGAAGGACTTTGCCATAACACCGCCTCCTCTCCATGTTGCTCTCCAAGAAGCGCTTGTCACAAACATAGTTGCGAGGCGTCAGCTGTCGTTCCTTGGTATTGAACCAGCCCACACTTACAACCATACCTGGTCACTAGGAGCCTTGAAGGTCTTTTCCTTGCAGTATGCATAGCCACTGCTGCAGTTCAGCACCACCCATTTTCAACCCCTTCTTAAATGACACGGATGGAAAGCACATTGCCTTTGTAGCAATGTGAAAAGTGCATGAGCAATGTCAGAAACCGCCGCCGCCGGCACATTGCGGAAATGCAGCAGAACACCATAAACAGAAAGCCTGCAAACCACAAAACCACGACAGTTTGCTAGTCTGCGTACATCATGCTGTAGCTAATCTGAGCTTTGCCTCTCAAGGTCTCCATGCATGCACGCATACCGCATGCAAGTGAGTTCATTCGTGGGGCTGGCAGACGTCGTCTGCTTAGGGATACTGCTGGTAGCTCATTTCAGGCGCAGCGCGGCATGTAATTTGAGCAGTACTAAGCAATTACTGCTGCTAAAATGTCCGTCACTTCTCATTCCTGATATTATTCATTGAAATCAGGAAAATTTACAAAATATGGGATGATATCGCAGTTTTTATGTGTTTGCGCATAAAAGATCATGTAAACAATGGGAATGCGTCTGCTGCGTCATCTCTCATGCTGCGACGATGTCGTGCCTGCACGCACTATCGTGGCCGGACAGATTCTCCTCTTAAAACACTTCCTTCTCGGTGCCTATTGAGCTTGACTAGTTCGTACCATGCTCCAATCAGGATTTCAACGGTGCAGTGCCTATTTATGAACGGAGTGATGGGAAGCTTGGCCATGCTAAACATTTGGCCACTCGCATGAGTGTCATGTGCAGTGTAGCGCAAACGGAACACACGAGGCAACAGAAAGATGGAAACATAGCACTACTAACAACTGAGCGTTTTATTGTGCATGATCTATAGATATATATGTCATTGCACAATAGAAGAAAAGGGGGAAAAAGAACACAAGCAGAGTAATCCAGCAATCTGTCGCAGGCCACTCAGGAAAGAAATACAATTTCTTTTTCAGACAAAAATGCAGACGTACATCTGACACAATAATCACTTCCTTTGTTAATCCCTACAGCTTCTACGATTTCCCTAGATGATTTCTCTAGCCATGGAGATTAACAGAAGTGATAACTGCATCAATTGCCAGTCTGTGTTTTGTTAGAAAGAGAAATAATGTTTCTTTCCCGGTACAGTGAAACCTCGGTAAACATGGCATAACTACACTCGAGACAGTAGTATGCAATACCGCCAAATACAAATTTGCATCTCTTGATGTGCACCACCACTACCAACAAAAAAATGAATGCAATGCCACAATAAATGTTGGCCAAAATATGTACTATGCAATTTTTTCTTTCTTTTCCCAAAGCACTTAAAAAATTTTGGCTCTTTTCAAAAGAGCCAGACTTTCAAAATTTTGATGGTGAACACAGTGGCAGACATGGCGGCTGTGCAGACAAGTCATCGAGCTTTTCCCTGTGCATAAGGGCGCGTTTGTACGGTGATCTGCTGCTTGGCAAAACCGGTGCCACTTCACTGGAACAGAGCACCTGATGCCGCGTGGTGCCAATCGCCCCTTTTCAAACTGTCGTTCCGTCTTTCAGTATAAAAATAATCTAAATATATGGAGGGAAAAGCCCACTCCTACTAATTGCAATAATGGGCATAAGCCAATCAAAATTAGATGTGCAGTCGAATCCCCCTACAACGAATGCCGCTACAACGAAATTTCCGCCACAACGAAGATTTTACGGTTCCCTGTCAGCTGCCCATAGAAAGTAATACAAAAAAAGTCTCTCCATAATGAAGGCGTTTTATTTACTATTTCCGCTTCAACGAACTTTTCGAGAATGCAACTTGGACTGAATTGAAGTTGGAACTGCCAAGTAGTCAAATTAGAAGGCCCTTCCAAAGCTGTAACGATCGTATGTCTGCTTAAAGGAGGTTTTCGCGAACGAAATCAAGTTCAAAGTACCAATTTACGCCACTGCAATTCATAGCCACGCATGGTCATCACGTGCCTGTGTGAGACCGCAAGGGATCACCACAGTCGCTGCCGTTTTCTGTGGTGTGTGTGTCTGGTCGAAATGGCTACGCCAATGATGCGTAAATTTCTCTCTCTCGAGAAGGCACATGTGATCGCCGAGGCAGAAAGCTGAAGGAAGAAATTTTGCAGTTTCGCCCGAAAGGCGAAGCATCGATTGCGATAGCATAGACAGCTATACGAACTAAAGATCGTAGTTTTATCAGCTGTATAAACTTGTAAGCATTCGCTTACGAACTAAATTACCAAGCACGGTGTCATGTGCGCACAGGTGATCATGAAAACATTGCGCTCAATAACCGCTGAAACTCGGTGTCAAGATGCTGAAAGTCTCGATAAGGTGTGGCAATAGCAGCGAGCGAATTGACCTCCGTGCCATCTCTCGCTTCAATGCGAACTAAACGTGAAAAGCACAGTGCACACGACTCTACCGTCACTAGCTGAACTTTGCTCACATCGCAGATCGCTTTGAAGATGAGGCCCGCCCGGGCGCGCACTTTGTGCACGGCGCAGATAGCTTTCAAGATACAGCGGCTGTGCCGCAGCCGCTTTTGTCAACATGATGCCAACCCGCCGCTGTTGTCAACAAAATGACAACCCGCTAGACACACCGACTCTGGCGACTGCTTTGAAAGTAATGGATCCTCTGACCTCGTCTTAAAAGTTATTGAAGCCCACGACAATGATATTGCGATGGCTTTTTTAACGGACTGTGAGACTTGCGTAACGACTTTGCTTGCCGTGAAGCGTAAGAAATCCAGACTGACTGACTTCTGGAAATAAAACTTGCGGTAAGCGCAAGCTTGCCAAGTTTGCCGACTTTGTTATAAATATGCAATGAAATTGGGAAAATTAAAACCGCTTCATTGCTAAGTTGCATGTTACGCAAAATGAGTGTTTTGCGGTCGGCCGGGCACGCGCGTTGGGTTGGGCGTTGGCCGCAATGTACGAAAAATGCTGTAACAGCGGCGCGAGATGCATTCTCTTGTGAAGTTGACACTTTATTGACCGCCTTCGATGCGTCTCAACCTTTGCCCCCACGCCATCGCGAACATTTCCCGGATGATGGTTTCGGTTTCGTTCATGGCTTTGCCGTTTGGCGTACGTATATACATACTAATTTTGCGTCAACGAAGTTCCTCCACAACGAAATGTTTTCCGTGTCCCATGAATTTCATTGTAGCGGGACTCGACTGTACTGGGGTTTTGAATTAATACCCAAAGCACATGTTTTTGTAATAAAAAGAACCAATTGGAAGAATAAAATGTGGTCATGGTAACTCCTAGCATCCTAAGGTCCGGTCAGCGAGGGCAGAAGGTCCTCGCATAGAGCTTTTATTTTGTAATGATAATGAATGCGATGTAGACGATGCATTTCTTGATCCCTGTGTGCCCATGTGATAAATGGGGATGTTTGTGATGAGAGAGGTGGCTGATTGCCTCATAAAATTTGTGTGCAGCGCGTCAACACTTGCTGCACATGCCTTCACTGCCAGTACACTTGCCGGGGCGATATTTTCTGGCAATATCTTCGAGATACTATATCATTTCACTTTCGCAACATTTAGCATTCCAAGCATTTCTGCCTCTGTGCCAAGAGCTCTGTCAGGCGTATACTTTAACACGCCCAGTGCCAAGTCTTGCAAAAAATGAACAACCAAGAATACTGCCCCTGTACTACTAGTATACCGTATTTACACGATTGTAAGTCGACTCGAATGTAGGTCGACCCCCCCAAAATTGCATGTCTCAAAAAAAAAAAAAAAAAATTGGGGGGGGGGGGGGAGAAAAACCATGCGAGTGCATTTCACACAAGGGAAATTTATTGATGGGGTTGCTAAGACTACTCATCGTCACTAGAGTTGACCTCACTGGTACTGCTGCAGTCATAGCTGCTGCGGTCCCAAAGCACGTCGTCATCAAAAGTGAGTCCACACTTGGCGAACGACCGCACCACGACATCGCGCGGTACAGCCCCCCACGCAGAGAGGACCCACCCGCACACAGTAGCCAGAGAGGCCAAATTTTCTCGTGCTGAAGCTGCCACGGCCGCACCACACGTTCACTGACTCCAGACTTGCGTCCCGCTGCGCAGTTGTTAGTTTCCTCAACATGGAGGATAGCAGCCCGTTTGAACGCTGCTGAGAACGAGCGTCGAAAGTTCTTGGCACTCATGACAGGCGCGACGATTCAGCACAACAGCAGAAGTGACAGATGCGAGCGGCCGTCGAAAACAATCGTATCTCAAAGAAAAGCTCTTCCGCCAACTACTAATACCCCCCAAACGACGGCTCTTCCGCCAACTAACAATACCCCCTAATGGCGGCTCTTCCGCCAGCTACCAATACCCCCCAAACGGCGGCTCTTCTGCCATCTACCAATACCCCCTAAACGGCAGCTCTTCCATGATCGATGCTCCCACAAGAGCCGTGCGCTCGTGGTGCGCGCAATAAAAATGTATGCAATACAGTAAATTATTACGCTACGCTTCTACCGTAACCATAAAAACGTAGGTGCAAAGTTGTAACCACGCCGTAGCGCCCCTGATTTCTCGTTTCTCTTGCCGTTACTAGCGGTACACGGTTCGGTTTCGATTCTAAGTCGACCCCCCAACATTGGATTGCCAAATTTTAAAAAATGGGTCGACCTACAATCGTGTAAATACGGCACCTGTACCATACGTGTGCATGTTTGCCGGCAGACTAATGACATTCCAGAGTTCCTATTGTAGCACTGCTCTTATTGCTGGTCTTCTGTTCTTGTTGTATGCAGGTGTGTCTGCAAGAGGCGCTGTTTGCCTTCCTGCCACGCATGATCTTTGGCATGTACTACAACCTGCCTCTGGTGAGAGCAACATTCACTCTTCAGTGCGGGTGGCAAAGGGTGTTGGGAACAGCAGCTGAGCACAAATCCATGAGCTGCACTACCAGTGCTAACACAGTGAAGCAACACATGTTCAGGCTTTTTGCCGTACTGCCAGAAAATGCACTTCGATGGGTATGCAAGAAACTTACAGAATACAAACTCACACAAGTTCCGACTTGCAATTGATGATATCGTTGAATTTCATTATTACGTAGTAGCATTTGACACAAAAATGACATCGTTATTTCTGGCATTTGTTTTGTATGCATATACATGTTACATGCCAAAATTGGCGCTGAACATTTTAGATTTACTTCATTATATCCGATAATTTGTTCTATCTGTGTTCGTTATATCGATGCTCAACTGTAAAGTGAACACAGATGCAACAAATTGTCAAATATAATGAAGTAAATATAATATTTTTCTCTCTGATATTAGTACATAACGCTTAATAATGTAGATTATAATGGCAGCATTTTCATGTCAAATGTGACTTGATTATAATATGGTATGACTTTATTTAAAAACCAGCTGTGAGCACATGTGTCTGCATCCACTGAGGCCATAACGAAAAATCGAAACCAAAGCAGTTGCAGTAAAACAAAATTCACCTGTTACCCATGGCACGTGTTTTGAGAAACATTGCCTCTTTTGGTGATAACAATAGAGATAGATTGTGAATGCAACGATCATCTGCAGAATGTGTTTCACACCTCACGAGATGATTAGTCGCGGCTGCACCCTATAACAACCCCATGCTTTGGCATGATTCAATTTAATTACTGTTGTCGTTCTAAAATTAAGGCATTGAAACAGTCAACAGTGGTCATAAGATGGATGTCACTGGAGGAGCCTGGTTGGACAAGGGGATTTCCCTTCATGCAGAAGACAGCCCCATATTGAAAACACTTGTCAAAGCATTGGCTCCATTGGCATACCACATTTGTTCTAAATGCAGGCGTTTTGAATGTCAACGCCACTCCATGAAGCAGGTTGGCCAAATAGTACATTGATGTCAGAACTGGCATTGCCAGAAATTTTCCGAGTCCAACTCATGTGCATGTTGCCGTGTTCGCTCGCAGGTTCCTGGTTGTCATTCAAGCGGGGCGTTCAAAGCCTTCAATCGCCACGTGCTGCACAAGCTCAATGTCAAAGTGCTCCCACCGGCAAGTTGCTTGCGAATGTTTATGGATTGAAGTGTTTCTTGACTGTAATGGAAAACAGTGAAAACTGCATACACAATGCTGTCCATATCTAGAGTATCGTATTTACACAATTGCAAGTCAACTTGAATGTAAGTCGACCCCCCCCCCTCCCATATCACGTGTGTCTGGAAAAAAAGACATACCTGTGTTTGCACACCGTAACGGAAATTTATTAGTAGCTGGCATGGTCACTGGACTACTCGTCTTCACTTACGCCACCGTCCTCACTAGTGCTGCCATCGCCATCGCTGCTACGGTCCCACAGCACTTCGTCATCCAGCAAAATTCCGCATTTTGCAAACGACCGCCCCACGATGTCTTGTGGAATAGCCGCCCATGCCAGAATCACCCAACCACACACAGCCATCAGGGAGGCTCTTTTGACACGTCCAATTGGCGTAAGCTCGCGATCTTCTGCCGCCACCCACTCGTTGTTCTCATGGCGGACCAGGTCATCAAAAGTTTTGTTCATGCCTTTTTCACGGACGGTTACAAAATTCATGGACGGTCACGATATTCCCTAATGTGAAATTTTAGCGCTGCTTTGTACACTGTAGACCGCTTATAACGTAAGTCGCCGGAGTCGTGAATATCTGCACTATAAGCGGTACCGCACTATAACCAAAACGATTTTCAAGCCCTGCGCGTATGCAAAACATGTAGACCAAGCAGCCACGCGTATCCGAAAATCGAGCGTGCGACTGGGAATTTTGCATCTGTTTAAATTTACGAACGTTGAGAGGTTAATTTCCAAGTACTCATCATCTTCGCATGAAGCAGACAAAGTAATAATTTTTTTTTAATGTCTCAGTTTCCCCCGAGACGTCTCAGTTTAAATTGCGACAGCAAATTAGTAGAGAGCTATAAGTAGTAGGGATAGTAGTTTTATCGCCTGCATAATCTTGACACATTCGCATACCTGCCAACTCTTCCGAATGTTCTGTAAAATGTATGAATTTGGAACCATCTTACAATTTTACGAATATAGACTGAACTCGTACGGAAAACTTTTTTTTTAACGCAAAATTTTTCTAATAAAGCGTTTTTGTTGGAAGGGGCGCTGCTTTCCTCAAACCACTCTCAAGATACTGGCGCCACCAGGGACGACGGTGATTTTGGGTCGATGCGACAGGCATTTTCTGGATAGAATGCTGCAGCCCGTCGTCGCTTCCAGTCACCCCTGTGTCATCTTCGTTAGGCCTTCTTTTTTTTTTGCCAGTGTGCCAGTTGTGTTAGCCTCGTTTTCTATTGTGCAACTAGCTGCTGCATCGTAGCTGCATTCGGCGCAGTGCGACTCTTCGGATTTGTAACGACTGGCGATGGCGTGGTCGAAGCCTCGGCAGTACTTTCAAGTGTTCTTGAAATCGTACACAACGGAATTCCCGTGTTTTGTGCCGTCAAAGAAAGGGGACAAGTTCGGATTTTGCACCGTGTGTTGTTGTGATGTGAACATTTCGCGTGGTGGCAGAGCCGACATCAAAGTGCACATCGCTTCGAAAAAGCATCAGGCGTCTCTGCGAGCCGCGGACAACCAGGCAAGCCTGACAAGTTTTGTGAGAAATGACAGCGACTTTGGCGTGATTCGGGCTGAATGCCTTTTCACTTGCATTTTTAGTTGAACTTAACATCCCGCTGAGCGTCAATGACCACGCTGCACCACTTTTCCGGAAAATGTTCCCCAGGTGCGACGAAGCTAAGCGCTAGGCGTGTGGACGAACGAATACGACGGCGATCGTTCGGGAAATGGCCGCGAACGCCGTGGCTCCTTTGCTGGATGCGCTTAAACAGCGGCCGTTTTCGATCGCCGTGGACGGGAGCAACAGTAGGGACTCGCAGCTTTACCCCATTGTTGCGACGTATTATGTTCAGGAAGCAGCTTGAGTTGAAAGCCGCCTTCTTTGCCTCGCGACCATCGAAGGTGAGGCGACCGGTCAAAAGATCGGACATTTGATTCTTGACGGAATGGTCTAGGAATCTGCCTATAGAAAACCTTCTGGCCATGTCCTCAGACAATGCCAGTGTAATGATCGGCAAGAAAAACAGCGTAACTACAGTGCTGAGAGAAGCTCAGCCAAGTTTGATTGGAGTTGGTTGCCCGTGCCATCTCATTAACTTGGCCGCCCAGAAAGCAGCTTCATGTCTTCCTGTAAAAGTTGATGAGCTTTTGGTTGACATTTTTTTATATCTAGAGAAAAGCTCGAAACGGAAAGACCGACTGAAAGAATTCCAAAAGATGCATGACGTCGACGTCAGGAAGATCTTAAAGCATTCGCCTACACATTGGCTGTCTTTGAGCAAGTGCTTAAACAGGCTACTGGACCAGTGGAAGCCACTTCTCAGCTTGTTTTTTGTGTGAATCCAAAAAGTGCGGCAAGCAGAGCTTGTTTTTGGAGTCCTACCAAATCCTAAGGACTTCTGGACTAACACCCAAGAGCTGCGCACAAACTCCCAGGAGTGCTGTGGGTCTTGGACAAAAAAACACTGATGAAGATGGACCCTCATTGAAGAGAAAAAAAGGAAGTAATGCACCTCAAGCAAAAAAGCTAGAACTTCAGACTGAGGAATCTGAAGCTAGCCATGTGTCCCGTGAGGAACGCCTGTTTTATTTTTGATCAGAGCTCAGCAGGGCGTGTTGTCTTTTCCTGCAAAGTATAGTGCCGCTTTTTGAGAAGACAAACTGCCTTCTTCAGGCACAGGCTCCTCAGATTCATGTACTGAGGGGCCTCTTGAACCAACTTCTCGAGGATCTTCTGACAAGATTTGTGCGCCCAGGTGTTGTCAAGGTATCTCAATCATTGCTTTCAATTGTCTATGGAGCTGCAGCAAACCAAAAAGAAGATGGAGACATCTTAATTGGCAGCACAACCTACTCCGTTGTTGAAAAGCTGAGCGCTCTTGAGAGAGAGCAGTTCTTTTCTGCCGTTACTTTGCAACGGCATGTGACTATATTCGCCACAAATTTCCACTTGAAGACGTCAACCTTAAAATGGGTGAAGTTGCCCAAGTGAAGTCATTAGAAACTGCTTCATTCAGCAATATATGCCATTTCCTTGATTTGTTCCCTGCAATGCTGCCTCGGCAGAGCAATGAATCAAGAGCAGCAGCCATCGACGCACTCGAAGTCGAATTTGCCACCTTACAAGCACACAAGCTTCCTTCAGACATATTGGACAAGCCTAGGTGCGACGTGCAGTGGGCTGAAGTTGGAAACATTCGAGGTGTTGATGGAACGCTCAGGTTCCAAAGAGTTTCAGTGGTTATGCTGGAGATACTGTCGAATCCCCACAGTAATGCTGAGTGCGAGCGAATATTCAGCACAGTGAACAAGACGCGAACAGAGTTTCGCTCATCTATCACTGACACGTCCCTTGAAAGTCTCCTGATGGTTAAAGGACACCAGAGTGGAACTTGCTTTGAACAAAATTACACAGAGAAGTTTCTAAAGCAAGCCAAGTCGGCAACAGCAAAATCGCAGCAAAAATAGTTACACAAGGGACTGTTCTTCATTGCTGTATAAGGGCAATGAGACAGTGAAATTGAACATCTGGTTGTGAAAGCACGAATAAAAAGACCTTGAAAGCAAATTTTTGTTTTTCTTTGTCGTCTACCCCCCCCCCCGTCGTGAGTGTACGAATTTGGTAGTCTTCAGGTTGGCAGGTATGCATTCGCTTACTAACTGAATTAACAAGCGTGATGTCAACTGGGAGATAACGTCGCCAGTTCCCTTGCGCCTGGTTGCAAGATACGCATTTGGTGCCACAGCACAGCGTCACCCACCCTCCCTCCCTCCCATCCCCCCATGGCCTTTCGCGTGATAGAAGTCACGTTTGCTCTCCGCTACAGTGGCTAGAATAGGCCTGTATCTTCGCTGTGCATTCGCTCTCCGTGAAGGCGCGCTTTCACTCGCACATACGGCACGCGGTGACCATTTTATCGCCCTTGGACTCATGCTTCTCCTCCTCATCGCCCTCGTTGAACTCCTCTCCCATCGGTGGGCGCACCTCATTGAGAAGCGTGCTCCCTACCGCCCTTGTCGGCGAGATTTTCCCGTGGAAGCCGCATTATAACGGGTATTTCGTCTCACGTGGCTGCACTGTAAGCCGTATGCGTATACATAGAGTGCTATGGGAAAATTAACAGGAGTCTGAAAAGACCGTACTATATCCGGTCCTGCACTATAAGCGGTTACGTTGTAAGTGGTGTATACTGTATGTGTTTTCATTTTGTGATATCTTGGCTGGCATGGACAATCTGTCTCGTGCGGCATGTTGCAAACGGAGCGAAGTGTGGCCCGACTGCCTCGCTAATCAAGAGATCACAGCAGGCAGTGTGTGGGTCATGTGTGGGTGCGATTCACAGCAGCCGCCACAGACAGACCTCCGCTCGTGCAGCGCTTTGTTTCCATACAAACGACACGTGCTACGCTGGCGCCATCTCGTACCCATCATCGCCACAAACCCATCGTGCACGACACTATGCTTTTCTTCTCACACTTTTGCCATACCCTCCTCCTCCAATTTCTGCCTCATGGTTCCGCTGCACCCTATTTCACTGCTTTCCTCCTCACTGCTTTCGTTTAGTCGGTTACACAGAGGGACCACGCCACAGGAACGGGCGCCTAAGAGCTGCGCTCTAAAACATAAAATTGTAAAAGAGGGATACTGCACTAGACAAACACAGACAACAGAAGAAAAAATGGACAGGACGCGTGTGTCCTATCCACTTATTCTTCTGTTATTCGTGTTTTTGTAGCACAGTATCCCCCCTTTTACAATATGAACATCCACCAACTAGCCCAACTTGCTGCTCTACTGCAATAAAATTGTAACCACCTTGTAGCACCCCTGTTAACTCGTTTGTCGCGCTTTTATTGGCGCTGCCATGTTTTGGTTTTGATTGCAAGTCGACCCCCCCACTTCAGATTTTCAAATAAAAAATAGGTCGACTTACAATCGTGTAAAGACAGTATGCCTTCTGAGCTTTGACAGAAGGTCTTATTGTGAATGACATCATAGCTTTACCACCACAAAGCTATTAATACTAAAATGTTTTCACCTCTCTTCATTTCAGGAAGATCATGTACGTGTTACGCTGCTATCTAGGGGAACTAAGCACCGTCGCATTCTAAATGAAGACGAGGTATGTGAAAGCCACATTTTCTGTGCCTGTGCAGAGAAATTGTTGGGGCATTTTATTATTGGCAGAAATGCAACTTTGTAGTTGGGCTGACTTCGTGGTAAAGTTATGTGCATGTTTTTAAGCTCCCATACCAAGTGGCACCCAATATCATGCTGTTGCACAATGTTGTAATAGCATTCACGTTTGCTGTCTGCATCATTGACAAAATGAAAGCAGGACCTTATCAACAGTTCCAGCTAGTATGGTGTGTGGTTTTCGCTGCAATGTTATAAATAGGTACGTGTTTTTGTTTTTGCCAGAAACGTAGCACTCATTGTTTTTCATGTCTGTATCAAGGTTACTTTTGCACGTAAAGCACGAGGGACGTTCCAAAAGTAAGTTTCGTCATTTATTTTCACACAGAAACTGTATTGCCAAAAAAAAAAAATAATGAACCACTCCCTCCTAACCACTCCTTCACCCGAAGCATGGGATAGCGTGCTCCGGGACTGTAGCCTCGACATGCAACTCCGGGCCATTCAACGAGCCGAGGAGGTAGCAGCCAGGCACTGCCTGACCACCATCCCTCAGTGGAATTTATTTTAACTTTGATAAAGTCATTTCTCTCTCTCTCGCTCTTCTTCGGCGCTCTGCGCATGCGTCATTCCTCCTCCGCTGACGCTTCTTTCGTCGTTGAACCAGCAGAGGGCATGCATGCTTACGGCGATTGTTTGTTTCACCTGGTGTACTACCATGCTCGCTTTCAAAAAAAATGACAAAACTTACTTTCTGAACATCCCTCATATTTATGCTGCAGTATTCTTTGCTGGGTTAGTTGTTGAACAGACATGGTGGAAGTAGCCAGGGTTGTAACCAGGGCATGGGTTAGGGGACTCTGACATCCACAAACTTTTCGCTGCGGCGACATATTTAGCACAACTTCATATATGTCATATGTATATGTCAAAATAAATAACATGTTAATACCACTCTACCTCTTCTATCATTATATCTGGATTTCCTTTCAAGCTTCGTGCTACATTCGGGTTGATGATGATTTTCCCTTTTGTGACATTGCTTCCACCTTGCGGAATTCCGCAGAACTAATTTGCCAGTATATCTCGGCGATGTGCTTTATTCACGTGCAAAAATAAATGAACATTTCAAAATGGCCACCGCTGTCACCGCAAAACCCCTCCCAAAAGTAATTCCTGGGTAATACTCTATCTAGAAGTAGCGCTCTGTCATGTTGCCACCTTTTCTTTTTTTTTTCTCTAGAATCTTTGAGCTACTTCCGTCGTAACTTAAGCTGCCTTACTAAGTATTTTACTTGATGCCTCAAGAGGCAGGTGCCGGAATTTATTATAATAATTAATTATGGGGTTTTACGTGCCAAAACCACAATCTGATTATGAGGCATGCCGTAGTGGGGGACTCCGGAAATTTGGACCACCTGGGGTTCTTTAACGTGCACCTAAATCTAAGTACACGGGTGTTTTCGCATTTCGCCCCCATCGAAATGCGGCCGCCGTGGCCGGGATTCGATGAATTTACTATAAGGTTGTGGTTTTTATTTGATTGTTGCCATTGGTGAGTTGTGCCAGGAAGGTTATTTCAGTTGACTGCCAATGCATTGGTCTCTGCTTGAGTATTGCCATCTCCAGCAACACATGTGACTGCTTGTACCCTCATAAAATCATTAGACCACTATGGTGAGCTGAATGAGCCAAAGTCAACTGGGGGCTCCTACAGGAAATCATCTGCATGGGTAAATGAGCAGTCACGACTTTCTTACCACTGAATAATGTGAGGCCACAGGTTTCATTTCCAGTAGCAGTGACCACGTTGCGATCAGGGTGGAATGCGAAAATGCCTTGAGCTTCGAGTGCACATTGAATGATCGAGATGGTCAAAATTAATCCAAACAACTTTGTAAAGGCTGGAATAGGTGATAGCAGTCAACCAAACATGTGTTGGATTAGCAGTACTTTGCTGCTGCTGCTAGAAAGTATATGCAGTAAAAGCTCGATGATACGATCACGGCTAATACGAATTTACGGATGATACGAATTTTTCTGTGGTCCCGGCCGAGCCCCATTACTTTGCAACGTGCTAGAGAACGGTTGTTACGAATCGATTTTCAGCCTGCGTCGGTTGATACGAATAAACGCCACCCCACCGACGGCCGCGAAAGAGAACAGCGCGCAGTCACGCGCTTTCTCTCCTCTTTTGGTGCGGAGGCGCGGCGCCGGACAGCGCAGACTCCGCGACTGGGCGCCAAGAGTTTGAAGCGGTGGCGCTTCAAGAAATAAATGCTTTTTACGTACATGTGCCTGAGTCCGTTCACCTCTGACTCTTTAATTTAGCTACAGTCGAATCTCGTTAATTCGAACACGCTTACTTCGAACATACCGCATACCGACAATGCTCTTAGCAGCGTGCCAAATAACGCGGCGGCGCCTCCGACCGGCATTGCTCCGACACCGCCATAGAGCAAAAGCTCAGGAGAGACCCCTCAATGCCGCGCGCGAAGGAACGGGGAAAAAAAAAAAAGAACCCGCGGCGGAAATTTCCCCCTCTCTTAAATTGCAAGGTCGCCGTTTCCGCCGTTCTAGACCACCGTATTCTAGCACACACTAGTGCCGACGTCTCAGCCACACGGATAAAATGGCAGTGAACCCTTCTCCTCTATTTTCTAGTCACATGTTGACCTTGCACGCTGCGGCAGCAGCGCAGAGGGAAGCAGCGGCGGAGGCACAGTCGGGCCAACGAAACTGCCACGCCCGCAAACGCTCGGTTCCCGATAACGGCAGAAAACGAAACTTCAGGGGGCGGCTAAAATAAGCTGGTGCCAGCACGGCGGCGGGCGCGCACGGAGATGCGCGCACGGAGTCGAAGGTGAGAGAGCTACGAGGGAGTTGAGAGGGAGGGCGAGGGGAGCCACCGAAGCGGCGGAGTTGACGCGGCCATATCCGCTTCCCTGCCGCCCTCCTCCTTCACCTTCGAAGGTCTCCGCGCGCACCTGTGTGCCGGCGCCGCCCGCTCGCTCCCTGAAGCTTCGTTTTCTGTCGTTATCGGGAAGCGACCGTTGCGAGATTTATATGCGGTCGTCGGCTCCCCTCCCACGCTTTTACTCGCACATATAACATACGGTGCGCGGCGATGGCGTTATTGCCCTTGGACTTTGTACGGAACATCTATGAGCCAAAACCAATTTTAGGGCCACAACGCATCATAGACACCATCTTTAGATAGCAAATACAGATCTCAAGGGCCATACATACTTTTGCTCGCGGAAACCGAAAATACGTCATAGGTGTCGCCCCCGGGACTTTGGGCGGCCAATGTCATCATCAAGCCACCAAGCCAAGCGACATGAAAAGTCAAAATTGCCGCTCTGGCCGGCGCGGGGCGGCAGTTCGCGACGTGTAATAAGGGAATGGTCCCACAGTTGCGACGCAACAGCGGGGTTACCAATGCATTGGGTTCTATGGGAGCTGTGCCAGGACCAGCCGAAAACGACGTAACAGCCGCGAAAACGCAGCACCCGGGAACGTAGGGTTCTACTGTATAATGAGAAGATGCTGCTTCTTCTGCGACATGAGTTTTTGCGTTATTAGAGTGCACCACTGATTGTTTCCTCATTGTTGCTGCTGCAGCTGCTTACAGCAGCTAGGAAACTTCCAGATGCATCTGTGCAGAGGGTCCACTTCAACCATGCGACCGACTTTCGTCACCAAATTGAGGTTGGCTCACCAGACTCCTCTCAATTCCTTCTCTGTTTTTCTCGCTCTCTTCATCCTAGCATTCCTGGCATCCACGTGTAAATATCAGTGTACTGCAGTCGGACTTCGATGTAACAAACACGGAATATAACAAACTGAATTGTAAAATCTTTCTCGCCCATATCGGCATGTAAAAGGTATATGCTTACTACAAAAATGTATTGGATATAGCGAATGTATTTTATTTGTCATGTGTGACTTGTAATGTGGTTTGACTTTACTATCTATTTTCCCAGTGATGCGTATAGCTATATAAACAGAGCTATATAAAAATAAGAAACAGAAATAAAAGCTTAGTGTAGCAATAAATTGTATCATGGCTGTCTTTGACCACATTTAGTGGAGCCACTTCATTATGTGCTAATTGAAGCAATAAACTAGCTTATTAAATGAAACCTTAAACAAAGTCATTTCATTGACTGCTCTTATGCATCTTTAGCTCATGAGTCGCATAAGTGAGTGCACAGCGTGGGTTGAGGATGCACTTTTTGAGTCGTGCAGTTCAAATTCATGGGCTAACCTTCATGCTTTTTGATCACTCTAGATGACATTTGTATTTATTTATTTATTTATTTATTTATTTATTTATTTATTTATTTATTTTTATTACAATACTCCTGGTCTGGACTTCAGACCTTAGGCAGGAGTGGTACAATAAACATGTGCGAAAAGGTGCAACTTAAGTAGGAAAATTTGAACAAATAGCTTTATTAGTGAGGATACTGCTCTCTGGAAAAAAAAAAGAGAAAAAAAAAACTGACAAAGAAATATATACGGAGAGGTGCGACAAAAAGAGCATCAAGGTTCGTGCACATCAGTGCTGTGAGTTATGGATTCAAGGGCATGTAGATAAGATGATACTGTCGGGCATTCGACTACAGCTGCGGGGAGTGAATTCCTATTGGTTATTGTTCTTGGGAAAAACGAATATATAAATATGTTCGTGTTGCATAAAATCTCAGTTACTTTTTTTTGTATGGTAGGACATGCTTTCATTTGAGCTGTGCACCTGCTGACATACGGAACTGGATTGAATCTGAAGTAAATAATCATAGTGCTAAGTGAAGCATGAAACAAATTCTCTTCAAATAGTTGAATAATTTTTCCATAATGAACTCACTCAGATTGAAAATTCACGCGGGCACTTACAATATTTTTTTTAAGCTATCGATAGGTGAGGTACACTTCAAGACATGGTAACATTGTTGGTATTCAAATCTTTTATAGCACAAGTAAGAGCATGAAAAATCAGAGCAAGCAATTTCAGAAAAGCTGCAAGCAGTTGCTTTAGTTTTTACCTGGGCCGTGAATCGGTAGCTTTGCCTTCTGCTTGATTCTGTGCCACTTTGATTGTCCACCATTCACATCGGCTTATTCCATTGATAATGCGGGCGGAGTGTTGCTATGACCACTGACAAATTGCGAAAAGGAATAGCATCAGAAAGGCCTTCGCTACAATATTGCGGCCCTGTAGTAATTTTACCGGTATTGATAAACAACAGCAGTAGTAAGCACATGTTCAGATCGCAAGAAATCTTTAAGAGAAAGAACAAACTGTAAGTTCTTTTTATTCTCTAATACGAACGATTGGAACATAGGCAAGGACATAGGTACGCAAGATGTCACCATAATTTATTCACCAAGATAGCAAAAATAAAGATCGCAAAAGCAGTATTAAAAAACACTCCTTAAAATGAAGACAGTAGTAGCAAAACACCCTCTGACTCTTTGCAACTGCACAATACATACATTAAAGCAAACAATCACAATCAAAATTAGTTTATTTTCATATACAGACAAGAAATTTTTTTTTATTCAGGTGAACCCCAGAGCCCATTGAAAAGTTGTGATAAGGGATTATATAGTTAAATCAAATAAAAATAAAAAGAGCTGTGAAAAATAAGGGAACATTGTTTTAATCGCAGAAAAATGGCACAAAACATCTGATTGGTTTAATTTGAATGTAAGAGTTCATCAAGAACAAGCAGAACGGACTCGGGACAGCTTTGGAATCCTTGAATTGGTCCCATTACAGTCTCTGAATTTGGGAACTCCTCCTGTATATATTATTACATTGTAACAAACCCCAAAATTACTAAACTTGATTCTGATTGACTTGCTATGCAGGGCTAGGTTAACTAAGTAAGATTATTGCTGCTAATTTCGTCCAAATACATGAAAGACATCGCCATTTAATGGGTGCACTGCACATTTATTCTTTAAAAAAAAAAAAGGTGCAAATTGATTTATGTATTCAGCACTTGAGCTCGTGGTGCCTACACCCCTTGTCATACCTTTCACAACGACAGCATGACAACATGAATGATGATGTATTTTAATAGCACGATAACAACAGTGCTATTGGTACAATGACAGTGAATGACTTTCTGAGAACAGTAAAGAGACATATGTGAAAGTAACACCTTGAAACTCTGTTGTACTGAAAGCCACTACAGGAATGACAATGCTTCACTTGGTACCTTAGAATAATTCACTTTTTGCATATACTAATTGTGACCTTAAAATCTTGCAGAATTCATTTTCAAGTCCTTGACTTTATTCTTGTGAAATCTTTTCTCTGTGTGAGAATGTTTTAAAGTATGAACTTTGAGTAATACGCTAAAATGAGACACTACAGATGCTGACACTCATTTCAACATACTTGATATATCACTTGATAGCAATTACATAAGGAGTTAGTATTCCATTTATAGTAGCATTCCTCTGATGTTCACATTCTAGCTTCATTATTAAGGAAATATGGCGAACCCTGTCATATTTTTTCTTAGAAATAAACACTGCATTAGTTATTACTCACACATGAACATCTTAATAAAATTCTGCTAATAATTAAAATGCATAGTTGCATGAATAACCATGTTGGTTAGCACATAAATAAACTATAAGAGTGTTCTTTTATTTATTTATTTAGGCATACTGTAAGCTTTTTTCAGACTCATACAGGTGGAGCAATAGAACACAGGTATTAGTCTTCGGAGAAATACAGCTGCATACATGCATGTATAAGAGAAAGAAAAATACATAGGATAATATAGTTAGATTATTCAAAAATAGCATTCAACAGGAAAGTCAGCGCACGCATCACAACATATTACAGCTTGTCAGACAAGCAATAAACAACATAATAAAACACCAGAGGTCTCAGTTTATGCAGCATTTTATAGCACAACTACAAAAACATCACTTTTCAGGGAACAACTGTAAGGATGACTGGACACTTTTGACTAACTCGTCTGTGGTGTTAGCATTTACATCGTCGCTTGGCAGCCTATTTCATAACTCAACAGCTGACGAGAAAAATGAATGTTTGTAAGTGTTACATTTGGAAATGTATGGCCTACTGTGTTTCTCGTGATTAGATTGCCTCAAATGTCGGCTTGATCTCTGTTTTTTTTTTTTGATGTTGTGATTGGGGTGTGTGAGTTATGTGCAGACATGTGTCGTGCATGCAAAAAAAAAAGTTTTGGATTGTGCGAATTCCCTCTGACATCTTTCTCTTACAGGTGATGGCAAACACTGATGTGCTCATCGGAATTCATGGTGCTGGATTGACACACGTGCTGTTCCAGCCAGACTGGGCCGTCCTTTTTGAGATGTGAGTGCAGCCTTTACTCAGCCAGACATGTGCGAATAAATGTTACTTCAGTATGGCGCTGTATTCATTGCTACAAGGCCTGTGAATTGATGAGCATATTTTGTGGTGTTCGCATAGTCAGGTGACCAGGCTGTAGCAGGGTGATGTGTGAAGCATGATGGTTTGGCAGTGACAGTATCAAACATCAGTCATCCTTACTGTTTGACAGGCACCCACTTGTGACTAACATCAGAGTAATGAAGAAGCAAAATAAGAAACTTCCTTTTGTCTACCTTTTCCAATGGAATTTCTGACACATCAATCCATCGAAATGTCTATTTCAATTATTATACTATGTACATATGTCATGACTGATATTTCTCTCGTTCAGCATCACTTCTCCATCTCTCCTCGTGTGGTTGACCATGTTCTTGTCATATTTTAGATTTCTTGCATTTTTGTTGTGCAACTTTTCTGCATCTTTTGTATTCTTTGTTATTGCTGATTTACTTCTTTTCTGTTGTGCCATTTGTCTCCTGTGTAAACCTCTTACTATAACGCCCTTTGTGCATTATATGGGGCTGTAGGTATTGGAATTGTAGAGTTATTGTAGAGTAGGAATTGTAGAGAATAAATACATAAATCACTCTTTTGCAGCTACAACTGTGATGACCCAGTGTGCTACAAGGACTTGGCACGACTTCGTGGCATCAAGTATCTCACGTGGGAGGACACCACAAAACTTAGTCCTGAAGACGAGGTAAGGAGCATCATGAGTTCACAACAAGTGTATTACCGTACAGCATGTTCAGTATGGTGCAGTGTTCAAGGAAACACTTCCCAGTACTAAAGCCAGCACACTAACTCAAGCACTTGCACTTTACAGAGCTAAAGAAATGCCTTATGGGATATATTGGCTCACATCTATGTATCAAATAGTCTACATGCCTTCATGCAATATTCAGACTGCAGTCGGTAGCCAAGTACTAAGTGGGTGTTCTGTATTAAACTGGATTGTACTATGTGTAGTTTGTGAAAAAAAAAGGAGGAGGAGGGATTGCAAGTGTTAAGAAGTGAACTGCTACGTGGGATGCAAAGCAGCGAGCAATGTGAATGGGATTCAAATATGCATCCATCATGCTTAACATGTCCTGAGATTATAGTGCCTGTGAAGACAATATGTCTCAAAAATGACACAAACAAGCCTGTATTCCTTAAATAAAAGAAAAAATAATGTGTTTATGTCTTCACAGAAAGTCATGCTAGCTGCTTACTGTGTTTTAAAGGAAATAGCTTTCTTTGGCCAATCATTATAGCTCCTATAATACCACATCGTATGCGCTTGTTAACGGCTCCATTCTCAAGGGAATGACACAATGAAACAACACACGCTACCTAAATATCCTCACTAACAAATATACAGGGTGTCCCAACTATCCTGCAGCAAGATATAAAATATGCAAATGCCACGTAGCTGGACAGAACCAAGGTAATGCTGTTTGCCGTCACTTGGAGATACTCAGATTATTTTTTGCATTCTGCCTAATTACATTATTAGTCTTATTTAATTAATCAACTTCTCAAGTATTAGGGGAAAAGTGTCAATGAGAAAATTGTAAAGCAACATGAAAAATTCCCCACGTAACGATAAGGTCAGGATTTCTTGAAATCCTTTGACTCAAGGCGCTCGACGAGGCGAGGGCACGAACGTACAACCACCCGAAGGTGGGACCACCACAGAATAAACTGCAGGAACCACAGAAGCAACCTGTGAACCACGTGACAGTATCACGACGTATCGAGGACCACCTTTTCAGGCTAGAGCAGTTCGAAACTATTGAGCTACAAGAATAGCCCAAGGGCGGGGTTTGCGAGGCCTCCCCCAGACGCACACCCTAGAAAGAAAGCCGGGCGCCAGGCCAGGGTCACGTCTGTACCCATTTTATAACCGGTTGGGTCACCGGCGGCGGGTTTCGAACAAACCACCTCCCGCAGCCGAGGTGGACGCCCTAACCACTAGACCGCGGCTTTCTGTTGCTCGATATGTGCTACGTGTTTTTTCGAGCGTGAAAAATGCCCGCAAATACAGCAGAACCTCGCTGATACGTTCCCGCTTAATACGATTACCCGGCTCCTACGTTCGCAATCGCGAAAAATAAACATTACTCCATAGTGGAATGTGTTAATACTTTCCGGTTAATACGTTCCCAGAAAATATGATTATTCGGCACGTTCAGCATTGAACGTTCAGCATTGCGGCAAAATGTGGTCGTATGATACGTTCTGCAGCGAAAAATTATCATTCAGGTGTGCAAAAAGGCCGCTCTCATGTGCTTGTGAAACGCTAAGTGGCAGATGGCCGCCGCGCGGCTTCTCTGCAGTGCTCAATTCCCCCCCCTCTGCGACTTCTCTGCATTGCTCATTCGCCCGAAGTGACGAAGCACAGCAGCAGCGGCAAGCGAATTGACCTTTGCGCTACTTCACCCCTTGCTTCAACGCGTACTAAGCGGTGAAAACAGCGCGCAGCGCTACGACTCGCCGAGATCGTAGTGGAGGTGGTGGCGGACGAGGCGCCTGATGACGGCGGCAAGAATGAAGGCGTGCGCCCACCGGCTACCTTCGCCGAAGCCCTTGCTGGCCTGGAAGCCTTAAAAGCTGCTCTCGCACGAAAGACAACGAAAATGCGGACAAGGGTCTGCAATGTATGCAAAAGGAGTTGTTCCTGTCCAAGGGTGAGACGCAGCAGGAGAAAATACAATCGAATCTCGATAATTCGAACTTGAAGGGGCCCGAAAATTTCTTCGAATTAAAAGGACTTATTTTTGACGTATTTGTGCACCATAGCGCTACGTACGAACGGTGCGAGTCGTGAAATATCGTGGCACACAAGCACATAGCGAGCGAGGGCCACGAAAATGCCCACGCCTGCCACCGCTCGCATCCCGATAGGGCCTCTTCCTCTTCACAACCACAATCTCTCTCTCTCGCATCCCGATAATGGCAGTGAACGAAACTTCAGGGAGCGGGCGCTGCCGGCACGGCGAAGCGCGCACGCGTCGAAGGTGAGGGAGGAGGGTGGCAGGGAAGCGCATTTGGCTTCGGAAACCCTGTCGCTTTGGTGGTCCCCTCGCCCTCCCTCTCAACTCCCTCGTACCTCCCTCACCTTAGACTGTCTCGGTGCGCGCCCGCCGCCGTGCCGGCGTCAGCTTAGCCCACTCCCCGAAGTTTCATTTTCTGTCGTTGAAGCGAGCGTTGGCCGGCGTGGGCAGTTTCGTTATCCGGACTGAGCCTCCGCGTTGCTTCCCTCTACGCCGCAGCCGCAGCGTTGGCTGAGACTTCGGCACATACACACGTGTTCCGGCACGACACAGATACGGACCTTCTCGTTTGAGAGAGAAAATTTTCGTTACGGTATTTTTTTCTTTTTTATTTCTCCGCGCGGGGCGTTGTGGGTTCTCTCCTAAGCTTTTGCTTTATGGCGATGTTGGAGCAATGCCGGTCGGAGGCGCCGCCACGTGATTTGGCATGCTGCTGCGAGCATTGTCGGTGCGCGGTTATGTTCGAATTAACCGTCCCAAATGCTTTCCCATTCGAATTACCCAGCGTTCTCGCCCATTGGAATACACATAACTTTGATGGGACCACAGCGTCAGTTCAAATTAACCGGAAGTTCGAATTAAGAGTGTTCGAATTACCGAGATTCGACTGTAACTATGTTTTGCAAGAAATAAAATGTTTTCTGCCCTTGCACCTCAATCTGGGCTTGTCAACTTCAATTTTTACTGGATTCGGATCATACATTTTCCCGGATTGTACGTTTATTTTTCGCGTATTTTTTGAAAACGTATGAACGAGGTTCTACTGTACACACAAATTGTTACACGGCTGGCCGCACGAAGCACTTTATCCGCTCAAGGCCAATCATCCAATCATTTCCAAAGAATGAATGGGCTGCCAATTGTTTCTTTAAGGGGCTGAGTAGTAACGGAAACATAAGCAAGCCAAATGGTGTGAGGCAATTTCGCAGGCTGGCCAAGCGATCCTGCTCACAACAGGAACTTTCTCCAGTTGTCTCAACGAACCTGCCGGGGTGGCTCAGTCAGCTAAGGCATTGCGCTGCTGAGCACCAGGTAGCAGGATCGAATCTTGGCCGCGGCGGCCGCATTTCGATGGAGGCGAAATGCAAAAACGCCTGTGTGCTTGCGTTGTAGTGCACGTTAAAGAACCCTAGGTGATCAAAATTAATCGGAGCTCTCCACTACA
This sequence comes from Dermacentor silvarum, assembly GCF_013339745.2. Classification (NCBI taxonomy): domain Eukaryota; kingdom Metazoa; phylum Arthropoda; class Arachnida; order Ixodida; family Ixodidae; genus Dermacentor; species Dermacentor silvarum. The sequence goes on from NC_051163.1 coordinate 129,403,233, forward strand.
GCGGGCATCATAATCAGAACTGGTTTTGGCACGTAAAAGCCCAGAAACAAGTAATTGTCTCAACGAGCATCCATAAGTGACACTTCATATGCTATGCCATCAGCTTCATGGCTTCCAGGATTTACAACACTACACTATGGGTTGCTTCGATGGTTGCCTCCGAGCTCCCAAATACCCTAGGCATACCATATTGCCTTGTTCAAACTGAAGTCCTCATACAAACTTCACGGCCATCGCAATCCCCCCTGTGAGTTCCATTGTCCAGGTGTACATCTCTGCAGGAGTTCTTCCCATTTCCTTCATCTAAATTTCGGATAATTACAATGTCCACCATGTCGCAAATAATTCAAACCGTCACTTATGAATTTGCCTGCTTGCAGGGACACAAAGCATCAACAGTTACTGAGCAGTGCACAGTGGTGCTCAAGTGTAGACCAGTCTTGAGCATTGCTTACGTAAACATTTGTTTACATACTGTGTTCACTGCCGTGGAGCTTCTTATGGCGCAGTCATAAACTCAGTGTTGCTAAGTTGTGTTGTTCTTCCCCCTATGAGAAACATAAATGTATGCTGCAAAGTTCATCACATGTTTTGCATGTTTTTTTCATGCAGTGGACAGGTGATAGGCAGTTCACAAACAGAAAAATTACGGCAGAACTGATCTCATGATTACTGTCAACAGTAACGCAATTAGCATTCGAGCCATGCAATGACACACCGTATTCCTGAAGTCATGTTTACCGTATTTATTCGAATCTAGGCCGATAGTTTTTTTCAAATAATCACACACGAAACTCTAGGGTCGGCTTAGATTCGAGGATTTTAAAAAACGCGCCAGTTTTTAACTGAAACTGGTAAATATGGTGCATAGTTAGCGCCATCTAGAAAAGTCAGTATCGCAGCCGCTACTAGCCGCGCCAGTAGCCAGCTGAAGTACACGAGCGACGTCGCCATTTTGACCTGCGTCGTATCGGTAGTATCGGTATGGTGCAGCATCGGCGCGCGGTGTGGCGTTATCGTAATGGCACCAAATGGGCGATGCCACTATAGTGCCGCTTTCTAAACGAATACTGTATTTACTCGAATCTAACGCGCACTTTCAACACGACCCTAAATCTGCGTCGGCATTTCAAAATGGCCGCCTCGCACGCGCGTCGTGCCTAGCTACCGTAGCATGCGGAAGCTTCCTCCGTGTGCTGCAGTACACGTGCTTAGGCAATAGTCTACCGTCTGTCTTCACGTTCCCAGCGTCTGCTCTATCTATCAGCATGAAGTACCGAGTTCATCATGATGCCGCATTTAAAAGGAAAGTGATCGTCTGTGCGGAGACGGACGGAAATCGGGCCGCATCACGGGCGTTCGGAGAATCCGAAACTTGCGAGCGGGACTGGCGCAAACAGAAGGAGAGGATTTTCGCCAGCAAAGCAATGCGGAACGGTTTCAGTGGACCGAAGCAGGACGTAATCTGCGACGATCCACTCCGGCGATACGATCAGGCTTGGCCCTATCTTGAAAGCAATCTGCGACTGGTAAAGTCCGCCGCGCGCCGTGTTTTCGCCGCGTTGAAGCGAGAGGCATGCTAGCACGAAGGCGCGCTTCGTCTCCAGCGTTTTGACAGTTCGTTTCCGCGGTCAACGAGCGAGGTGTGTTCATGTTTGCTTGAGCGCGCGTGACACCGTGCTTGTTAATAGCGGTCTACTAATTTGCTACCGCATTCGATGCATCGCCTTTCGGGCGAAACTGCGACTTTTTTTATTCATCGCAACATCAGTGCATCGGGAGGAAATCTATTTTTCCAAATTTTTCCTCGCGGAAAACGGGTGCGCGTTGCAATCTAGGAAGCGTGAGAATCGAGTAAATGCGGTAGTTGTGCTAGCCGTAGAGGCATCGTCAAACGTTCAAACCGGGCGGAACTTCGGCATTGGTCTGTCGTTGGAGGGGGCCACGGGAGATGGTTTTTGCGTGCGCCGCAACGTGCGCTCCTTCCAAAAATGCAGCATCTCTAATGCGCTGGATGGTACTGAATATAGCGCACTGTTTGAAGATGTCAGCAGTAAGGAAGATAGCGACGAGGCTAGCAGCGATGATGACATAGAATGAGCTCGGCATGTTCAAATTTAATAAATGGTGTTTCATTTTGTGAATGCTGTCCTCGCTTTTTCGTTCGGCCTACATTCGAGGTAAGTTTTTTTTTTTTTCGGACTTCGAACTTTTGGGGGGTCGGCTTAGAATCGGAGTCGGCCTAGATTCGAGTAAATACGGTATTTAATGTGTGTTGGTCATTCTGAGACTGTCGTAGCTTCACCTATTTGTAACGTACTCCAATATGGTCCAACTTTGCCTATGGCACTCGCTTGCCAAGGTCGCCCATGAGCATGGTGACATGACGCCGATGCATTGATGACAAGGAAACGGCGAAGAATGATGTCAATGGAACGACAAAGGTGGTATTGACCCTTTTTGCAGCGATCCCATGGGCGCTGCCATGTTTGATCACGTGGTGATGTGTCCATTTGTTGCCTCAACTGCCTCCGTTGCCTCCTTGTTTACAATGGAAGTGTATGACACCGGCGCGTATTAGAAAACCTCTGTTTTCGGCGGTACCGTAGACGGTGACTAGGTGGACGACACGAAGCTTTGATCACAGCTTCAGAGAACATGCAAAAGCGCTTTCGGAGCTGATTAAGCTATGTCGAAACGGCGCAAGCAGCATAATATGGTGCTTGTTCTAAAAGCGGGGCTAAATATGTATTCCAAGCTATCCTAACCCTCCGCTCATGAATTCAGTCAGGGTTAGTGTATTTTGCTCTTTGTTCTTTATTTGGCAAATATTTTGAAGCAGTGGCTTGTCAGTTGCTGACTCAGTGAAGTTCCTCGGTGCGGCCACTGTCTGATTATTTTCTGCCTAATCGCTCACGGGTGTGCTCAGTTCTGATAGATTTGTTCTTGCTACGCACAAGGCTTGAAACGTAGCTGTTTTGTACATTGTAATACCTTGTAGCAAATATATATTACAGCTAGTAACTCGCTTACTCTAGTGGACCGTCACGAAACGTTCAGCTTCGACCATTCGTGTGCCATCGGTGTAGTCCGTCATTTATTGTGCGGATACAGTGCGCATATATTCAAGTGTGCGCCCATTTGCTTATTCTTGATACGTCGGCGATAAAGTGTGCGTAAGTTTTCCTGCCATTTGGGACAGATGTGTATAGATAACGTGCGCGAAACTTACTATGACAGGAAGCGGCGCTACTCCCTTTATAATTGTTTAACGAGTGGTACTCACTCTTGCCGACGTTCTGGGGATGAAGCCCTTTCTTTGAAGGTTAGCGGTACAAGGCTGGCGGATGAGCAAATTTCTGTATCCTCGAAGAAAGTCGTACATCTCGAAGTGCCAGTAACACGTTCGGACAGTTGCAGCAGCGGTCCGCGAACTTGGCCACACAGATTCATTGTATTCCTTAACATGCCAGTCACTATTTTTGCAGCCAACTACTGCACACGTCTTCAATCCAATTGATTCAATCTAGCATGATTGGAGCACAGTGTGTTAGCGAAAACTCAGTTGCATTTCCGACAGCTGATCGCACAGAATCAAGGTAGAAGCGGTAATGGTTTCGTATTCGTGCGCGGTCGCTGAGGAGACGTATGGTGCGCCGCCGTGAGCGCCATCTCGTTTCTCTAAAACAAACTGCTCCGCGAAAAGGGTCAATAACGATGATGGCATGGTGACAATGAGATGTCGATTCTTAAATGATGGTGATGGTATAACAACGGCAGCATGATGGTGACATGAAGACAGGGAGATGATGAGTGTATGACGATGATAGCGTGACAATGACGGTATGACGACAACTGGATGATGGAGCTGAAATGAAGGCGATGGCATGACGAACGACGGAATGACAATGACACTATGACAATAGATCCATGATAGTGACTGTCTGACGATGACGCAATGACGATGATGGCCTGACGATAGCAGCGTAATCAGGATTCAATGGCAATAGAATGATGAACAAGGAATGACATCGATGGATCAATGCAGGCAAGACTACAATGGGATGATGTACGGAAGTGGTGATGATGTTAAAACAACGGCATGACAATAATGGCTGATGACGGCACGATGAGAGTAGGATGTCGAAGTTAGGAGGACGACGATGGAAGGACTGCAATGGCACCGCGATGAAGTATGACAACAAAGGCATGACGACAACTGTATGATCACAGTGGCATGGAAACGGTATGAGGATGAGTGTATGATTACAGTGGCTTGACAACGACTGTATCATGAAGCCTGTAAGACGGCGATGGGGTGACGATAGTGGCATGTCCACGATGGCATGACGACAGCTGCATAATCACGATTGAATGATGACAGTATAATTACAGTAGAATGATGAAGAAAGATTGACATTGATAGAATGATGAAGGCGGTATGACGAAAATGGCATGACGATAATGGTAGGACAATGATGGCGTGGCGAGAGTCAGATGGCGAAGTTAGAATGATGACAATGGAGCAGTCATGATGGCGTCACAAGGGCGTTGTGACAATGGAAATGAATGCACGACAGTTGATGACTATGTTGTGATAATGATGGCACCAGGAGAGTCAGCTGGCAAAGCTGTAATGACAATAATGCAATGACCAAAACAGCATGACAACCATGAGCACATACCTAGGGGCTGAAGCTATCAAACAGCTTGGCCCAAGGGGTCGGAGTAAAGGCGTGACAACGAGGACATGACAAGTCAGATCAAGAAGCTGGAAGGAGAACAATGGAATGACAACGACAGCATCATGACCAAAAGAATATACCTAGTGACCCAAGCAGGTAGACAGCTTGGGCCACTGTGTCGGCGTAGGAGGCTAGATGAATAGATAGGCTCAAAACAGCTGAAGTAGGCAAAAAATGCTAATCGCATTAAAAGTTGGAAAACACACCACAGGTGCAAAAAAGCGAAACGCACAAATTAATGAGGGCATGTGCACGTATGCTTACTAAAAAGCAAAGTTAAGATACTAGAAGAGTAACTTGGCAGCACAGTGACTAAATATGCTTCTCTGTTGCTTAGACCAGTGTTGAATATACAGACAATGCACCCTGTTGGAACTTCTTTCATCCACCTAGCTCACAACAATTTGTAATGATTTCATCTGCTTCTCCCAAGCTGCCGCATGCTCAAGCGCATGTGGCTGTTTGCTGTTGCATTAAAACTGGTGTGCCGTTCGGACGTGCCGTCTCTTTTTTGAACCAGATAGCGTTGTAGCCAGCACAACTTATGGTTCACCACACAGTGCCAGAACCTGGGGTCGAACCAAGGACAACTAGTTTGAACCCACCGTGGCCACTCGCAAGCATTTTCCAATCTGTAGTGTACCAGGGTGAATGTATGACCTTTCAAGCGGTCGTGGGGTTGGGAGTCTGGCTACACCAGTAAGAAGTATGCATGAGCTATCACTCGAACTTTCTCCTGGACTTGCGAGGGGGCATTGTAATTACTTGGCCAAGCCTATTTTTATTGCTTGTATGTTTTTGTACGCTTGTGCACGTGCTTTTGTGACGCGTTTTGGTGGATGGTATAAGTGCGGCTGGTTTCCGAAAATGTTGTTGGAAGTTAGCACTGTGTGCGTGTATTCGTGTCTTCTCGTGTCTGTGTTCCTGCTTTTGCTACCAGAATAGAAGTCACCCCTGACAGTTTTGTGAGTACCTAGCACAAAGGCCCCAACCTTTACACTGTTTCGCGTGATTTTCCCTAGGGCCACCACCCAACACTTGGAGCACATGCCAAGTTCACCAACTACCACTTCGATGTCAACGAGTTTCTTCGACTTCTCGGCAGGGCCATAGACCACGTCAAGAAAGCACGCCTGCAGGCCGTCACCGATAAGCTGAGTACCAAAGGGGCACAGCCCACGGCAGGTCATCAGGAATTGTGATACCGTTTGTAGAGGCTGTATTCTGCAATGATTCACTTCATTTTCCATTCTTCTTTGCTTATCATCCTTTACACCAAGCTGCAAATGCCGGCATTAAAATGAAGAAGGGTCAGAAGAATGTAACAATAAATGGATCCTTGCAGAATGGCAAATCAGCTTTGCAGAGAGGTGGAGGAGAATTCAAAAACGGAAAAAAATACTGTCATTCAGACGAGACTACAAAGGAAACTGGTTTCTCAAAAAGAAAGCTTCGCAGTTTGAGAAATTCATTTGGGTCTAGAGATGGAATCCATGACCTTTACTGTGATTTCTTTCCAAAAAACTCCTGTGGGTTTTCTTTGTAGCTTTCCGCTACCCTCAGGTAGATCTTACGTCATTGCAGAATACGTCCCCGACATTGTGTTCACGCTTTTTTTCATTTTAACAACTATTTGGCATGAATGGAACCATTACACTCTTCTTGCTTTCTTTTGGCCGGTGCTTCCTATTCACAGAAGCAGTTCTTGCATTTTGAATGGTGAGCCCAACCAAACGAGCATAAAAGGTCGCGTGTATTGACAATGGGTGCCCCTGAGGTAGGATACCTATAGGCTGGGAAGCACGTACTCTTGAATTAATGAAAAATTACGGTCACTGACCAAGTCAGAAATGACAAGTTTGACGTTTCGGAACCTGTACAAGTTCCTTGTTCACAATGCATTTTCGTAATTTGTCATTAATACAACATGCTACCTGACCAGACGAGCTTTCGTCGAACTCTTAACTACGTACACTCTTGAAACTTTCTAAAATGTATAGCAACAGCTGCGTTCCTCTAGGGAAATGCACAAGCAGTTAAGGCAGACTGTGATCGGACAAGCGGAGCACAGTACAGTTAATGCTGTGATCGAGCAGCTGCTACTGATTGTTCTGTTAATCCTTTCATGTGATATCATTTGCATCGTAATGATTGAATTAGTGTTTCTATGTGTGTGTGCATGTAATGTGTATCTGTTGTTACAGACACTCACTCAAGGTGGATGTTTAGCTTATTTTGTGCCATAAACGAATTAGCACTCTTTGCTGCCATGAGCTCTTCCTCCTAAAGACCGATCAAGCCCGTCCCTGCTTAGCGTTGTTGGCATGACAATGTTCAGTGCATTAAGCCTAACATGGCTGACAAATGTTGGCTTGTTGCCACCAGATCAAGCAGGTATCAGCAGTGTAATCATTGAGGTGAGCAATGAATGAAGCAGCTGAGAAAACAGATCCAAATAGAGCAGTTTATTGATATTTCGTGACAGTGCAGCTGTTCATACTGCCTAACATGCAAAGCAGCTTCTGGCACAAAAGTGGATATCTGCATGTTTAGGAGAACTCACATTTATTTGTCAATCTAGCATTGCACAATTTCTGATACTGTTCTTGCCTTGGCAACTAAGCGCAAAGACGCACCCCGCGAGGCAACCTTCTGCTTACGTCGTCCAGCAGTGGGCAGCCAGGGCGCTGCAGCTCCGTACTCCTCGCTGTCGTAGCGTACTGGCTGCCTACTGCTCGGTGACGTAAGCAGAACGTCACCTCGAAGGGTGCGTCTTTGCGCTCACTGCAGCCTCCCAGTTTCGGTGTCACGCACTCAGATAACCGAAATTTGTCGTGCCACAGTTCCACAAGTAATCGCATTTTTCCAGATCCAGAAGTTGTTATGGCTTGTATGGAGAGCTCGCTTCAATTACCCAATCGCAATGACTCTGCTGAAAATAAAATTGCAAAGGTTAATTAAATTTTTTTACATTAAGAACTAATTACCATGTATCACCCGTCACCCTTTGGTTGCCACTAATGACGAAATGTCCCTGAAGGAACTGTCCTTTTATTTCAAAATGGCTATTTTTAAATATCTTTGCAAAACACCTGTTATATAATGTGCGCGTGTAACTTGTGTGTAGCCCATGCAAGTAGCAGCATACTGCAACAGTGAAATCTTCGTAAAAGCAACGTGGCACAATTGTCAGCACAATGCAACGTTTTAGAAGCAACTGCTTATATTGTGTGTTCAGTCATCACAACTTTCTCTGCTGTTCCTTGTTGAAGTACTGTGTGACTTCTGAGCAATGCACTTGCATTGTGGTAAAGCCCCTCCCTAAGGAAGAATTTCCTTACTGCCCTCACTTCCACTTTAAAAACTTGTTTCTTGAATTCTTGGTACAGCTGTCATGTGCAAAACATGGCAATTTGCATCAGATGCACTGCTGTATGCTTGTTTTGTTAATGGCATGCTGAAATGTATTATCAGAGAATGTTGCCTTTAAACAAGGCAAAGTCAGCAGCTTTGAAAAAGGCTCTGCCACTTAAGGCTGAACTGCAGGGCAACCAGCCTGCATAAGTGGCCAGACCATCAACATGGTGGACGCAAACAACACGAACATTACAGCATTCCTCACTGATTGCCTCATGTTTGAATTATTCTGTGTATAGCTCTTAGTAGAAGGGCACACTTCTGTGATTGTGAGTGCTTGATTAGAATGTAATGGTACGAATGAAACCTAAGAAAAAGACAGGCTAATCTGTGCCTTGTTGCTGCAGTGCCTCTCAGGAAAGTTTGAATGGTTGAGAAGGGTTCAGTATACAATTTGCTGTGACATTTAATGACAATAGAGTTATGTGCTTTTATGTTGGTCCACTGCTTTTATTGGTTTTATGTGATGCACCTTATAGTACATTTAGAGTACTGTTGAATTTGTCACCTACAATTCTTAAGTGCTTTGATGTGTCTTGCTATGAGGACCACCCCTTGAGGAGCAGAATCGAAGCTTCTGCCACAATGTCTTCAGAGTATGATTTGCTGATAGTACAGTGGTACAAAAGGCAAGTCCATCACAGGCATGTGCTATGTACCACTGTGCCACCAAGTTGAAATGTTGCCTAAGTGTGGTTTCAGTAGCAGATAAGCACTGTAATATAACTGAAAGTTGGGCAAGTTGGTACTTAATCAATGTCCTAAACTGCAGCGCACACTAAAGAAGGCCACCGGCAAGTTAACAAACAAGCGCTCACTTGCAACTCAGCTTATTTTTGGAAAGGATGGTACTTATATACCCTTTGTCCTTTGTCTTTTAAGTTCTGTAGTTTAAAAATGAAGGTAAGCACTGATAACCAAAATGCTTTGTACCGGGATTTTAGGTGCCAAACACTGATGGGTGCCTTGAATTGTGTTATGCACTGTGCCTTGACTTTCACTTACGGTGTGCACAATGTCCCTGCATGCAACACTATATATATCAGAAAGAAAAGCTAGGCCACAATTGGCAATAGTGATGGCTGTTTTGCAGGCAACCTGCAGCCTGCATTTTACCTTTCACAACATTTCCTATGGTTGTGAGACAGAAATGGCGACAAGGGAAGAAAGATGGGGGAACTATCAAAGGCCTTGCTGCTTTACTTACCACTATGAGGACTTCTTGAGTTTTGTATGTCCGAATTTTATTTGTTGCTCTTTTTCTTACATTCCCCCCCCCCCCTCATTTCAATCACCTCTAGCCAATGTAGCATACCCTGCATCCAGCAGAGCTGACACCTTCAACTTTCATTATGCTCTATCAACATCACCTGATCATGTTTTGGGCAGAATGCTGTGAAAAGAACATTGTTATAACTGAAGTTCCAAGTGCAGTTCTATCATTTGGTCATTATTTGTGTGTGCACTTTAATTCTAACACTGTTGTACGAACCAGCCCAATCCTCTGCTCTTGTGAAAACTGCTGACTGATGAAGGCAGTAGTGCTCAAATATTTGTTCATTGTGGACCCTTTAGCTCATAAAAAGGTCACACGGTGACTGCCCTTGGCAACGTTGCCAGTATTTTCTAAGCATAAGTTTGCTCAGAAGAAGGAATGTTAAGATAAGGTCACAGAGATTAATGCTTGTCCTTGGCCAGAGTGCGAAGTAGAGGCAGTGATAGCCAGCAAGACTGTTTCACAGAGCATCAGGTTCATAAAATGTTGAGCAATTTGCTTTAGATAATGACTGTCTTATCAATAGATTCCCATAATTTTTGGCTGCAGCACACGAGCAGATCATGAATTCTGCTTTTTATTTCCTATTCCAACTTTCTCTCCTCTCTGTCAACTTTGCGCAATATATTTGAAATCAAATGATCATCACTGAGCAGTGTTCTAAGTGGTCCCAAAGGATTTCCTTGAACCTTTTGTTATTCAATAAAACTTTGGTTAGGGGTAGTTGGTACATAGTAACTTTCTAAGGTGAAAAAATTGATGCAAGCACACAGTAAAACCACAAAGAAGAGACGAGACCGTACTTGTCCAGCGCCACTACTTGTCTCTTCTTTGTGGTTGTCCTGTGTGTTTGCACTGATTTTTTTCACCTTTCGTTATTTGCCCAGGTTGAAAACACTGATCGTTACAGCTGACACTTCCACGAGTGCTGGTGTAGTTTGAATAGTTGGAGCCCAACGCTTTGCTTTGGGTACAGGTTTTTGTGTCGTCTGTGGAATTAAGCTTGTTTCAACAAATCTGCTTTGCCAGTTTTACTGGGATTGGACACTGCAACACAGTTTACATGTGTATGGATTGATCACTCTCAACCTTAAAAATTTTTAACCATTCAATAATGGCATGTTGTTTTGCCAAATGGAAAAAGAAGACATAGAGCAATCCACATACACATAGGCTGCATTATTTTTTGTTTGTTGCCAGTGATTATGGTGTACAAAGTGGCAGCAATGGACTTGCTACTTGAACTTTTTAATTCTCAACCAGTCTGTGATGAAAACTTGTGCTTTTGACAATTTCTCTTACTGCTTTTTACAAGCAATAAAGTGCCTTTTCATAGCATATTGCATTCTCCTCGTGGGTGTACTTTTCTTCATGTTCCAGTGACATTCCTTGGGTATTCACTTGAAGAACATGAATATTTTAGGGATGTGCTATAAATACATCCGGTGGACGTCTCTCTCGCACAATTGTTTGGCGCACCCTGCTGACATAGCCTTGCATGCACACGATCTGATCTGACTGGTTGGGCATGTTACTGCCTGTGACAATACAAGACGCATCCACAAAACACCCACAATGGTTGAAGTGAATCACGGTCACTGACCAAGTCTGAAGAAAAGTCTACATTTCGAAACTGCATACGCGATTTGGAAATGTTCATTTTTCTTCAGGTGTGGTCAGTGACCGTGATTCACTTCAACCTACGCCTGACCAGACGAACTTTTGTCGAGCCCTAGATTATGCTACCTACAATGGTTTTATATATCACATAGTGTCCACCGTTAGTGTATTATTCATTCTAACAAAAACTGTGTAAGAGGCTCTGACATGTCCATGCAATGTTGTCGGTATCTAAACACATAACTTTTTGAAGCAACAAAAAACGTTGAACATGACACAGCTTTATTTACCGTACTATAAGCTCAGCCACTAAATCTCGCTAGTCGATGCCACAAACTGCATCCTCGTCGGAACTGCCAGAGAAGCCGTCCACCTTGGACACTTCACAGGCATCCTTGGCACCTTAATCGACGTCATCCTTGGTGCCGTCAAGGGCATTGGGCGTGCAGCATTAAAACCGATGTGGATAATCTCCAGACTGGCCATATGGCAGGCGTTGCAATGGTGGAACTCTGTTAGCTCAGTACATTTACTAGCTTTGTTCAACTACAGGTTGGCAGTGTGGTGCCTCGGGGTTTCTTTCTGCTTTTCCACAACTAATCGGCATATTTGAAGAATGTCTTACCCCCCTGGTCATAACACATGAAATGCCACAGGAGGATTCCCTCCATTTCCTCGACCTTAAGCTCGGTTTTTCCAGTGATCAAGTTTGCTGGACATAAGCCCACATGCACAAACCAGTGGTGCCCTTCTCTTCTGCACACAGTAAAAAGGGCCATTGTTCAGTCTTGCCTCTCCAATGCATTAGACTGGTCCTGCCACCATGCACTAAGTTGCAGCTTTCAAGCACAGGTCACGTGCCTGAAAGTTTCAGGCTCTTCAAATAGATTACTTGTCTCACTAGCTGAGAAAATCCACAAGAAGAGAAAGAAAGAAGATCACCGCAGAGCACATTACACAAAACGACTGTAAGGTCGCGGTGATTCTGTACAAACATCAAGTCGCCCACCGACTTCAAAAAAGTGGCAAGCAGGTTGGTGTACGTATAGTTTTTTCTGCCCCAAACAAGCTTTATTCACTATCACAGAGAAGCATCCCTATCAAGAAACAAAAAGCCCAGTGTGAAGTGAAGCACCGTAACCGATATGTCGAATGTGCACAGTGGGCCGTGTACAGAATTCCCTTGAGCTGTGGTGCGTGCTACGTGGGCCAGACCAGCAGATGTTTTAAATGATCGCCTGCGAAAGGATGCCAACAATGTTAGCAACAGAAGGGAAGGTTTTTTTAGCCCTACATTGTAGCGCATGCAGCTGCGTTCGAGCAAAGAAAAGTAATTTTTACGCACATGGTGTGAGGTGCCTCTGAGACTCCCACGTCCACTTCGCCAGCCGCCCGACAGATGGCAACACCTGTCTGGCATTCTCCCCTGCTTTCCCACCTTTAGCTTAGAGAGCAGAGCTGAGTGAGTGTCTGCCCTGCTGCCATGTAGGACTGTTGTGTTGAGTCGCGCTGGCGCGCGCTAGCCCTTGTATTGTTCTGTATGCCTAGCCAACATTAATAAAGACGTCAACCTGCGTCGACGTTACTGCCTTCATGCCCAGCCTCAAGCATCTCGCCCCAGCCCCGCCCTCACATTTGGCGCAGTCGACTAAGAATCTCGCCTCGCCGTTCGCTCACGCCGTGCTCCCGCCAAGCCCGCCTAGTCGCCGCCATTGTCTACCTCCCTGCTCCCGCCAAGTAAGCGCCATGCCGGGATTGAATTGGGCCGAAGTCGACGCTGCCACCGTCGCATGCTTCAGCACTGAGTTTCTGCAAACTGAGCTCATTCGCCGTGGAATCGATGCTACCGGGTCAAGAGACGACCTGATTCAACGTTTGACAGCGTGCCTGGAAGAAGCTCGTGCAGCGATTCCGAAACTACCACCAAGACCGGCCTCAGCGCCAGTTTCATCGACCAGAGTGCAGTTCCATGCCTCGCCCCCGACGGTTTGTCAAGCATTACCAGGTGCAACGTCGCAAGTGTATGCGCCCGCCTCGTACGTCCCATCGCCACCGTGGTCCTACCCCACGCCGCCGCTCGTTTGCGACGCCGCAGCCGTGCCAACGCAAGTTTTTTCGCCGCCATTTGGAGTGCCATTTTTGCCAATGTCACCGCAGTACCAGGCCCCTTCCTTGCCACAGCTGCAAGTGACAACAATGCCCGACATATCGTCTACCCTGCCATTATTCGAGGATTGCCACAAGCAAAGTGCGCGTTTGTGGATTCAGGAGATTCAACGAACGCAGCAACTAACTTCGTGGTCGCCAGAAACAACCCGCCTCATCGCCGCAAGCAAGTTGAGAGGCACTGCGAAAAACTGGCACCTGACTCTTGGCGCGCAGTTCCCAACTTGGGATACGTGGCGTAAATCTTTCCTGGACGCATTCGCCGACGAGCTGACTCTACTGCAATGGCAGCAGCAAATTATGTCCCAAGTACAGTCCAGCTCTCAGTCACTTCGAGACTATGCCTATGCAAAGCTTCGAGTAATCGAGAAATGTCCAGCGCCACTGACGGAGCCTCAGAAGGTGGAATATCTCCTGCACGGCATTCAGTGCGCGGGAACCGCAACAAGCATAGCAGCGCAACGCCCATCGTCAGTATCCAACTTCATTGATATATGCACCCAACTTGACAGGGCTATGCAACATATGCAGATCGCAAGCAACCGGGCTGATCGTCAAGAGCAGACTCTTCGCAGTCAAAATAACAAGACTACGCCTTCCAGACAAGTCTCTTCTGCGTCGTTAATGCCTTCAACGGCACCTCCAACAGTCAGCAGTTTCAAGAAAAGCCGTGTGCCCCCGTCTCGCCCTGCCAGTCCTCCACATAGCCGTCGCATAGCAGATCTACTGCCTGCTGAACAGGAAGCTCGGTACTCGGCTCTGTCACAGCGTTATGGTGTCCCTGCATTTCGCCCAGGACAGTCATTGAGCAAAGCTGTTTGCTTCAAGTGTCACAAAAAGGGCCACCTAGCATCAAAGTGCCCAACAAAGCAAGAGACTGTCACACAGCAGCCAGCCACAGCTTCAACATCACTTCATGCAGCAGCCCCTGCATTGCACACAAGCTCTTTGGACGACGTCCATGGCTCCCATCTGGAGTGTTCCTTCTTTACAGCTGACATTGCACTCTTGGGCTCCTACGATGCCTTCCCAGACACAGGGTCCAAGATAACTATAGTGACCAAGTCTGCCATCAAGAATCTTCCACTGATGCCCTGGACACGCGAGCCCCTAACGGTTGTTGGTGGATCAAGTGTGCATCCCGAAGGCACAGTCTGCCTGAAGATTACAGTGGGCCCCATAACAGCTCTAGTGGAAGCCGCTGTGATCAGCAATAATGTCTTGCCAGTTATACTGGGTGAAGATTGGTTTCGTGCCAGCAATACAAGACTTGTGTTCGAGCCTCCAAATCCAGCCGAAATCCACCATCTGGCCTCGGGCACAGTCATACAGGCGCACCAGAAGCTGTATCCACGTGCCTCATGCGCAGTAATTCCTCGGCAGTCTTTCCTAGCACAATGTACTGAAGTGCCATGTTCAGGCGGTCTCCAAGAAGCACCTCTCCCAGGAATGCAGCCCCTTTGGAAGCCTTTGTGCAAAAGCCAGCCAGAACAAGCCACTGTTGCTCCAGAAGGTACAGTAGCCATAACAATTCATCTTGATCGTCCTCCCGCTTTTGTGGCAAAGGACTTATCAGAGATGCAGCAAGTAGCTCTATCTACGACCCTTTCAGATCATCTCACATTTGCTCGTGATGAGGATGACATCAGCCATTTCCAAGGTGTGGAACATTGCATAGACTTAGTGCCCGATGCCGTGCCGTACAGCCGAAGCCCGTGTCGACTTGCCTGTCTTTTTGCATTGCTAGTGCTGTACTTTTTCTTTTTCTTCTCTAGTTGTGTGAGCAGCAACGGCTCATTATTATCTGTCCTCCGCAAGGCCTCCCCAGAAAATCAGCCATCATGGGTAACTAAGTTAGAGGAAGCAGCATTCGCTGTAAATACCACACTCAATACAAGCACTGGCTTCAGTCCATTTGAGTTACTCTACGGGTACATCCCAAGGCTACCAGCGGAACGCTACCGGCCAGTGAGCAACTCCTCACTCACAGATTGTCTTCTCAATGTCCAAGCACATCGTACTGAGGCCATGGCTAACTGCGAAGCTCAAGATCGCAGGAAGCTCATCTATGACAGAATGCATCGTCCGCATACATTCAGTATTGGTGATTTTGTGTGGGTCCGTCGCCAACAACCTGTGCTTCAAGGGCTTGAGAAACTGTCCCCTCGCTTCAGAGGCATCTACCGCCTAGCAGAACGTCTTACGCCGGCCACATTTAGGGCCATCCAGGTTTCAAGTCCGTCCACCAGGCACTCTGCTCAGCCAAGAACAGTGCACGTTTCACAACTGAAACGTTATGTGCCACCACTGCCTGTGAAGTGCCTGGAAGACACAGCGTCAACTTTGTCTTCGTCCTCTGAACAAGATTCGCCTTCGTGCCCTCAGCAGTGCGAACCGCCCAGCCTACAGCAATCAACCAGCAGTGTGTCACGTAGCTCAGAAACTGCATCTGCTTTGCCGCTGAACGCTCAGCGCCCAGTCAGACAACGCAGACCGCCCACCCATCTTCAGGACTATGAAGTGGACTTTTGAAAGTGCTGTGCTTGTGCCTGTTGCAATTTCTTTAGAGTGTCTTTGCCTTTAGAGTTTGTCATCGCAATTTTGACTTTAATCCATGTAGAACATTTATTGCCTTGCCTCGTCTGTTACTATTTGCCTGTCATATGTCTCTGTTTTACTGCCTCACCTATTCATGCCCAGTATTGCCATACATTGCCTGTTGTCCATGTCTCGCGTTTTCTCCCCTTTGTCCAGCCTTACTTCACAATTGTAATCAAAGAGGACTTTGATCATAAAAGTGGGGCCGGATGTGAGGTGCCTCCGAGACTCCCACGTCCACTTTGCCAGCCGCCCGACAGATGGCAACACCTGTCTGGCATTCTCCCCTGCTTTCCCGCCTTTAGCTTAGAGAGCAGAGCTGAGTGAGTGTCTGCCCTGCTGCCATGTAGGACTGTTGTGTTGAGTCGCGCTGGCGCGCGCTAGCCCTTGTATTGTTCTGTATGCCTAGCCAACATTAATAAAGACGTCAACCTGCGTCGACGTTACTGCCTTCATGCCCAGCCTCAAGCATCTCGCCCCAGCCCCGCCCTCACAATGGACGACAGCACGCACATCGTTGTCGAAGCAACTAGCATGGCACGTGAAAGACACCCATGCATAAGCAAGCCATCCCTGGCGTTATTGTAAAGGGAGTTAGCATTTCTAGACAACATTGGCGCGAACAGTGGTCGAAGATGGTATCTCTGTTTTATGTCGCATTTTTGCATCCTTTTTTTTCTTCTGCTTTTCTGTATAAACTTCCGTATTAAACAATAAAATTTCAGTTGCCAGTAAGTGCTCGTCCTTGTCTTTTCCTTTCTGTGTCCCTCTGACCTGCTTCATGCTGCACCACTTAACATTAGGGAATGCAAGGTAGGTGCACTTCTTGATATATTGTTTGCGACAAACTTATGGAGACCGAGACATATAAACGTAATCAATAGCTCTCATTCTAGAAGAACAAGGGGTCAAATTTGGTAAGCAGGTCCACTCGAGAACAAATTGCAGCTGAACTCTAATATTGAGTAAATATGCGTGCAACAAATCGTGAAGACATTGCTGTCCAATCTGCAGCCACTGTTACAGAGTCTATGCAGCATCCCAAAAGTGCGTACTTGCTTTGATGCAATATGGTCTATTTACGGACTCCAGTCAAGTTTTTTGGTGTACTACATAACACCGGAATACTTAAAGGTGCTATGACACAATCCTCCATTCTCAATTTATCACTTTAACCGAGAATAGAGTGGCCAATATGGTTTACACACAAAAATGGCTGGAGTCTTAGAGCACATTTTAACCCAAAATAGTGCGATACTTTCAATAGCTGCCAAGGATCACTAGCAAGAGTGTTTTCTTCTTTCAACAGCAATTAGGTGGTGCACTGATAGCAAGCTGTACTATGACATACACTTGTGTAGTCACGATTTCATCGAGCACTATCATCGCTGAGCTTACTTCTCTTTCAGCAGACACAGAAATTAGTCTAAGCTGTCAAATTATGATTGAGTTGCTCAGAGCAATTATTTTTGTCAGTTAAGTGGTGGAGACTCAAGCTGAATGAAAGGGGCGGCATTTCCAATTGTGCCACTGTATGAACAGCAAGATTTGATCTCGGGGTGCGTACAGGTCCTTGAAATCCTTGAAAACCCTTGAAATTGAAAGTTCCATTTTCAAGGCCTTGACAGTCCTGGAATTTCTTTTCCGTCTTTGAGAACCCTTGAATTCTTGGGGTTTTTCACGGGGTCCAACAGTGTGACTCACATTATATGATGGTTGAGGGTGGTCCCGGCAAACTTTATTGCTTTCCGCAACGCTGGGACCGCGAAGTCAAAATTCCTGTGCGAGGAAGAGGCGAGCGCGCGTCCGCCGTGCAATTTTTTTTCCCCCTCTGGCTTGCTTGGACTTCGGAGTTGGCCAAAAGCCATAAGTTGCTGGCCACAATGAGGCTAGAGCGTCTCGACCTCCTCGGAAAAAATACAAGTTGTGTCATCATGCTTATTTGTAACGAAAAAGCAGTTACATGAATCTTAACAGTTGAATTTGGCAGTATTTAATTTTTTTGGGGTGTTCGCCTTGGGCCGGATTTATTGGCAACCCACTAAAAGCAGGTATAGCCTCATAGCCTGAGCGTTGTCTGCTGGCCACATCGTGCTGTGTTTATCTGTGCGTGCTCACTCCGGTGCCGTCGATGCCTTGTTTGCTTTTTCACTCGTTTCGGTTGTGGTGCGCATAGTTCAGAATAATGCCTGGGAAATGTAAATTCTAAAGCGCTTGGCTCAGCAACGATGATTACAAACTTTGGGTTGCGCCGGATACATCAGACCCCCACGGCGCGAAATGCACATCCTGCAGAAAGACCTTCGACATCGCTTCTATGGGCGAATCTGCTCTCAGAAGCCATGCGAAAAGTGCAAAGCACTGTGGAATCGTGCAAAAGGCAGCTGGGAACTCTATACAGAACTACCTGGCACCAAGCACAAGCGAGCTGTTCACTGGGTTGGCTCCATCGCAGGCGACTCATCTAAATAGCACCTGCAAGTCACACGAGGTGGTTACCGATGCAGAAATTCTGTGGACAATGAAAGTGATTACCTCCCACTACTCGTACAGATCATCCGCACAATCCGGCGACTTGTTGAAGCGGATGTTTCTCGACAGCGACGTGGCTAAATCTTTTTTCTGCGGAGAAAAAAATGTGCGTATGTTGCGTGCCATGGGCTCAGGCCATTTTTTTTGTCGTCCTTGCAACAAGAGGTACAGCAGTCTGACTATTATGTCGTGCTTTTTGACGAGTCAGCGAATGACTTCCTGCAAGAGAAGCAAATGGACGTGCATTCCACATCGCTGTCGGGAAACATCCACTTCAACAAGTTGCCGGTTTGTGCGGATGATCTGTACAAGGGTAGTGGGAGGTAATCACTTTCATTGTCCACAGAATTTCTGCATCGGTAACTACCTCGTGTGACTTGCAGGTGCTGTTTAGATGAGTCGCCTGCGATGGAGCCAACCCAGTGGACCGCTCGCTTGTGCTTGGTGCCAGGTAGTTCTGTATAGAGCTTCCAGCTGCCATTTGCATGATTCCACAGTGCACTTTTCGCGTGGCTTCTGAGAGCAGATTCGCCCATAGAAGCGATGTCGAAGGTCTTTCTGCAGGATGTGCATTTCGCGCGGTGGGGGTCTGATGTATCCGGCGCAACCCAAAGTTTGTAATCATCGTTGCTGATCCAAGCGCTTTAGAATTTACATTTCCCAGGCATTATTCTGAACTATGCGCACCACAACCGAAACGAGTGAAAAAGCAAACAAAGCATCGATGGCACCGGAGTGAGCACGCACAGATAAACACAGCACAATGTGGCCAGGAGACAACGCTCAGGCTATGAGGCTATACCTGCTTTTAGTGGGTTGCCAATAAATCCGGCCCAAGGCGAACACCCAAAAAAAATAAAATACTACCAAATTCAACTGTTAAGATTCATGTAACTTCTTTTTCGTTACAAATAAGCATGATGGCACAACTTGTATTTTTTCCGAGGAGGTCGAGACGCTCTAGCCTCATTGTGGCCAGCAACTTATGACTTTTGGCCAACCCCGAAGTCGAAGCAAGCCAGAGGGGAAAAACAAAAAATTTTGCGGCAGACGTGCGCTCGCCTCTTCCTCGCACAGGAAGTTTGATTTCGCGGTCCCAGCATTGCGAAAAGCAATAAAGTTTGCCGTGACCACCCTCAACCACCATATAATGTGAGTAGCACTGTTCGACCCCGTGAAAAACCCCAAGAATTCAAGGGTTCTCCAAGACAGAAAAGAAATTCCAGGACTTTCAAGGATTTGAAGGACCTGTGCGCACCCTGAGATCAACTCTTGCTGTTTGAACAGTGGCACAATTAGAAATGGACGTGCATGTGCGTCACACAACGTAGCCACCAGATATTACACATACACTTTTATGGGGCATTCCACGGCAGAGGACATTCAGGAAATAATTCTAAGGGTCCTTTGCCACTGGGCAAGGTTCTTCAGATCTCGATGGATGGGCCGAACGTTAACCTGAAGTTCTTTAGGAATATGGAAGTGCACTTGCAGGAAAACCATCAGGTCCAATGTGCTGGCTTGTGGCCTTCATACCATCCCCAATGTCTACAGGGCAGGGGTAGGAGCCAGCAAGTGGGGCATTGACATTCTGCTGTCAAGCCTGAGTGCACTCTTCCGAGACTCACCAGCATGACGGGAAGATTTTTCAACTGTGACTAGCCAGGAAACATTTCCACTGCAGTTTGTGTCTCATTGATGGGTGGAAAACACAATTGTCATTGAAAGAGCTTTGCTTCTTTGGAATAGCATAAAGAAATATGTGGAGTCTGCAAGGAGTAAGCAGGTAAGCTTACCAAAGTGTGCATCATTTGAAAATGTGTACAGCTTTTGTCGTGATTCCTTGACGCTGGCAAAACTGAACTTCGCTCTCAGTGTTGCTTCCATTCTTCAGCCATTCTTGGAAGACTACCAGTCCGACAAGCCAATGATCTTTCTTGCTAGAGACCTTGAGAGTGTTGTGCGAAAGCTCCTTGTGAAATTCGTGAAGGCTTCAGTGTTGTCTTCATTGGCAGGGATTGGTGGTTTGCTCAGGGTAGACGTTCATAACCTTGATAACCACACTTTGCTTGAAAAAGTGGATATCGGCCCCAAATGTGAACAAGCACTGAAAGATTCAAAGGCAAGTGCAAAGGATACATTTCAATTCAGAATGGAGTGTAAACTATTTTTGGCAGCTGCGACCAAGAAAATACTGAAATGAAGTCTCCTTAAATCATCAATGGTTAGAAACCTGGCATCTCTAGACCCCCGGCTCATGTGCCCGAAGCCGAATCAGTGCCTTGTAGGCCTAAGGAAGGTGTTGGACATCTTGACCGTGGCAGGAAGACTGAGTGACTGCCAACGGGAATGTGTAATGGCAGAATACACTGAGCTACTGCAAGAGGTAAAGCACGAGCTTCACCTGTTTGAGAGGAGCCTTAGCAGGCTGGATGAGTTTTTTTCATGACCTCCTGAGCGTCAATCCCTCCGACAAAGAGCTGTGGAAAGTAGTCAGGCTGTTGCTTGTTTTGAGCCATGGGCAAGCAACTGTCGAATGGGGGTTCAGCATCAACCGCCAGATCTCCATAGAGAATCTGAAAGGTTTGTCATACATTTCACAGCGTATCATATGTGCCGCAGTGAACAGGGCAAGTGGAATTTTGAATGTTCCTATAACAAAAGAACTCAGAATAGCTGTGTCCGCAGCGAGGCAGCATTATGGTGCACACTTGGAATCAGAAACGGTACCAGTAAAACTCAAAGCAGACAAGAAGGCTCACAATCATGGAAGAAGTTGAAGGGTTGCAGACAAAGAAAAAGAAGCTTGAGGCAGTTGTTACCAATTTAACGGCCTCTGCGGATGGATATGCAGAAAAGGCTGAGAGAACTGGTGACATCACGCATGTGGTGAAATCAAGCAGCTTGAGAAAGACCGCAAAAGCAAAGGCTGAAGAACTCGGCAGCATTAAGACGCAAATAGAAAAAAAACTGAAAGACCTGCCCTGAGCTTCAGAATTTCATCTAGTCAAATGAAACTGTACGTGCACTAAGTGAAATCACTTTCCTTTGTTCTGTCCAGTAAAATGTAACATGTGAACTACCGTATTAAATATTTAAGTTTTTTGAAAGCTCCTTGAAAATTCCTTGAATTTTTTTTCTTGGGAACCTGTACAAACCCTGTGATCTGTACTATTAGTTTGTTTGTGCTCCAATTCAAGGCATTACTTCAGCTGCTGCAGGGCCGGTATTTTGTACCGATGCCTTATCACTTATTCTATACTAGTCTTATCATCCACTGCTCACGGCCAGCTGATCCCGTTTATAACGCAAGCGGACCGTCGCTCTGACCACTGACAAAGCGCGATAAGCGCGAAAAGGCATTAGCACCAGAAAGGCATCGCTACAAGATACCGGCCCAGTAGCCAATGTAGTCTGATGGAGACTGCTGCAGAAAACATTTGCTACACACCATTGCCAAAGTGGCATGCAAGCTGAAAGGCATGCATTTTATGCATTACCAGCCACTTTCTCGGTGGGATTGTTTCCTTTACACCAAAGATGCTGGAACGAAATGGCAAAATGTATACTGTTTGATTGATCGCTTCACTAAAGTTTCGCTTCGCATAGATCTGCCCTTTTTTTACTATGATAGCCATCAAATAAATGCTTTATTCTTTTAGGAGGAACAGGAACACAGCATCACTTTGCTCACTGGTCTTGGCACACCTTAGGCAGATACCACAGGTATCCTCTCTGCTAAGCTATGTTGCGTTCAAGACACGGAAGGTTATTCCTTTAGAGGCATACACAGGGTTTCAGTATGTTGGCTACTGACACGATGCAATGCTTTGTAGACAAAGCCCTTCGTTCTTGCATTTAATTATTTTTGAACCATAGGTGCTAAAGACTGGGTGCTTCTTTCAAGAGGAACACCAGAAAGAAATTGTGTTTTTTTGTTTTCTGGCAACCGAAAGTTCGGGACTTTTCATGTTATATTTACAAATGATTAACACAGGCAAATGGTCACAAACATTTTATTTAGAGAGACGAAATCGCCCACATGAACATGTATTTACAAAAGTCAACGAACTTGCCTATATATATTACAAAAGCCATGTGACGAACTTACCTATATATACAAAACCTCGTTGACAGGCATTATTTACTCTTTTTAAAGAAACGGCAAATAAATACATGCCTCACGACGTCTTGTTTACTTTGTCCTCTGCACTTATTTAAATAGGATAAAGGAAAAAGCACTAATACTAGTACCACGGCCACGGGATAAAAAAAGAGATTTGGCCTGCCGCCTACATCGAAAACAGACGTGATCCGCCGTGGTGCAACCAGTCGGGGACTGTTGTCTGGGAACGGCGTAGAAAAAGCGTGAAGAACGCCGTCGCCCATGGAAGCCGACGCGTCCCATCCCCCGCAAGTAGCGCCGTTTAGGCCAGCCAAGCGGCCACGAATGCAACTATGGCTGAGACGCTTGCTACCATTGCAGCTCACCTGACGCGGCAGGCTGCACATTTTTTCTTTTATGCAGCGGCCGTGGTAGTACACATGGGCATGCTTCAAAAGAGATGCAATGAGTTTTCTAATCTTACGAGCTGTTGTTGAGTGTCCATTCTATAACTTCCAGGTCTCTGAGTGCACCTTAGTTGAGAGAATGTCCTCTCAATGCAAGAGCTATCTTTTGCAGCACAGAGCAAACTAGGCACTGCATTTTCTAGGCTGAGGTAGCAGACAGTGGCATCCTGCCAGTAAACGAGCACCCGGATGCTATTCATGGCACATTGTCCTAGCAGATATTGTTCACTCTCATTCTTTAGACGCTGACATAGCTTGGCAAAGGGACACGGTTGATGAACGATTGAATAAGCTGGCTTTTCCGACAGGAATCCAGTGATGTGTGACAGGCAGCAGTGTCTCCATGGCGGCAGCTGGTGCAGCACTTTGGGCAGACTTCGTGACATCACACCGCATGTAGTTTACACAGCCTGCAATTTTTTTGACACAGCAAACGGTACAGCACTCTATCATGGAATAAAAAGAGTCACAACAGCAATTAAGGCATGTTGTTGTGCTAGTCGGTTCATAGTTATAGATGCGGCAAAATATTTAAACTGCGTGAAGACAACAAGACGGGAACAGAAACAGACACACACACAAAGCACACTGTGTGTGCATCTGTTTCTGTGTGTGCATCTGTTTCCGTTCACGTCTTGTCTTCTTCACGCAGTTTAAATATTTTGTCTGCGCTGTGTGCATGCGTCTATGTTTCTGTTCATGTCTTGTCTTCTTCGTGCAGTTTAAATATCTTCCTGAGTCGCAACAGCAGCAATGCTTCTACGGCGTTTGTGACAATGTGAAAGGGAGCACGTAATACTCCAGCCAAAAGTAATGTAAAGGTGTGCCATGAACGTCACTTGCTAAAGTTCATATTTCAATAGCCTGCCCTGTTGTACAACTTTTTTGTTGTCAATGCAAAAGCAAGGACAACAAGTTGTAGCCTCAAATGCAAATAATGCTCCATCAGGCGTGGTGGTGCTGACTGTCAAGTGTAGTTACTGTTACTAACGCAAGTCTAAGTACTTTTCTTTCCCCCGATAAAGAAATGAAACGCTGATAGACAACTTCTTTTACAGGCTGTTTCATTGTGAAAAATGGGGAGGAGGGAATCACTGCACGCTGGGCTAGTTTGGTTTTGTTCACTTTTGTTTACACAGAGAACGAGAAAGACAGGCGCATTTAATCTTCATGTTACCACTCTTATCTCTGCATTTTCTTTGCAATCTTTGTATGCATGAAAGAAGCAGTAAGGGTAGGTTGTGTTTACATTCCGAGGTGCATGTTCAAGGACTGCTTGCAAAGTTTTGCAGAATGTGCATACAATAATTCAAACAATAAACAACACATAATTGTGAGCGCTTGAACCCTCCACCACATCTGCACATCATGTGACTGTACAAATAGCAATTGAAGATAAAGAAGAGCAGACTTGCACATACATGTTACAGAGAAAAAAGTAACCGTTTACAATTACTTTATTAAAAAAAATGTGACTGATTGCAGTGATCAATTACTTCCGTATGAATTTAATTGGGAAATGGCTAAGAAAATAATTTATTACATCTACATTACCTCCCTCCCAATTTTTATTAGCACTGCACAAATATAGCAAACAGAGAATGAGCTGACTTTGCTCTTTTAGTGCATCCTCTGCAGCCCTTCACATTTTGCTTATCTTCACTAACAATTGCTTTTCAAAATTTTATTTGGTCGTCTTCCCTCGTTTTCTTGTCATAACATCAGCAGTGGCACTGGGAGGAAGCTTGGTGTTGCAACGCACGAATGCCTTGCACACAAGTAGTGGTTAGGACTCAGTACTGCGATGCTGGGTTCTTTATGAAGCACAGTGCTTCATTGTTACTGGGGCTCGGAGAAGGCAACTCTCTGTAGGGTGAACAAAAAGCTGGAAAAAAAATTTATAGCAGACTTCCCGGCATCAATGTTGGAAGTGGCCTTCATAATGATGGCGCACCATATACAATAACTTGTCTCCTGTTTTATTGCGACAGCAATTATATGGACACTTCAACCGGATTTCTGCCGTCGCCGTCGCCGTGAGGTTCCCTATAGATAAAATCTTCGCCGCGC
This sequence comes from Dermacentor silvarum, assembly GCF_013339745.2. Lineage (NCBI taxonomy): Eukaryota > Metazoa > Arthropoda > Arachnida > Ixodida > Ixodidae > Dermacentor > Dermacentor silvarum. The sequence continues at coordinate 129,428,229 of NC_051163.1, forward strand.
GCCGTATGCCCAAGCGGAAGCGTGCGAGGACGCGCGCTATCACGGAGAGCGAACGCACTCAATCTCCCACGCGCAAGCAAGGAAGCAGGAAGCCAGCGCCGGAGGGAGCGGGAGGGGGGCGCACTTATACTCTGCCAACAACCGCGCTCGTCGCTCGTCCGCAACGTCTCTTATCTCCACACGGCTCTGACCTTTATGCGCCGTGCATTCGCCGCTCAGTTTCCGTTGAAGCGATAGACCGCACGTACCTTCGCCGGCGGCGGCGTATATGCGCTTGCTGCCAGCGTTTTGACAGTCGTTGTCTGCAGTCATTCCGTGTGATCTATTCATGTTTGTTTGTGCGCGCTCACACCACGCTTGTTCAGTTAGTAATAGTCGGCCCACATTTTCCAACGCACGCTACACATGCAATGCTGCCCGGATCGGCAGTGCAGTGCTACAGGTGTGTCCCTTCGCACGCGCTGCCCACGGGAAGCGCTTCTCATCAACACCACCGTTTCACACGCGCCTTCTCGTGGTCATCGAGTCTCTCTTCACGTCGGTCTACTTACGCTGCAGCACACCTGCTTACTTAATCAGCTCATGTTTACTACAATTCATATTGCTACCAAAGCCGCTCACCTTACTTCGTATGACATTGCTGTGTTGCTATCGCATTCATTGCTTCGCCCTTAGGGTGAAACTGTGACATTTTTTTATTTACAAGTTTTTCACTCGACCTGACATACATTTCTTATTGGCATTAGATGTACCCAATGACGTAGATGAGCATTTTGTTGCCACACTGACTCCACAGAAACATATTTCAATCTGTTTAGAAAATGTAAATATTCAAAGGTAGTTCTCAAATACTATTGGTATTCAATTTGAATGTTTTGCTATTTGTACAACCCTAACTTAAACACCATTGCTAATAAGAGTGTATGTAAGCATTTCTGAGGCATCCTGCATTTAAAGATGCCAACGTGCTTCGCCAATGAGCAAACGAAAACTAGAGTTAACTGTAAGGAATAAACATATTGTTACCAGATGTTACCATGCATACATTGTTTTACTTTTTGACAGTGGTAGTTTTTCACCCAATGCGCATATGGTCACTGTTATCGATTTGTCATTCGGTACAAAACGTACTACTGCATTTGAAGTTTCTCAAATGCTGTCACTGATTCTGTACTAAAGGAATGTTGTGTAATCAGATTGCACACACGAAATTATATATGTTTCAGATTATGAAGTCTCCACAAGCACTAGCGTTGACTCTAGAAACTACGGTAGTGATACACGTATAAATAGCAAACGAGCTTGGCCTGCAAGATAATATTTCCATGACCTACAACTGGGCTCACTGCTGTAGTTGTGCTTCGAGTGCTGCTTGTATTTCTTGGCACGAGTTATCCAAATAAAGAGTTACATTCTTGAAGGATAGTTTTGGCACTGTCTTCGTTCACAGTGCCACTACACTAAGACAACACGGCGGGATAATGTTCAAGACTTGTAGTAAATTTTCAGCTCCATAAAGAAATGTGACCATACGATAAGAGGCTTCAATGCAGGACCACAGCCTCTCCAGCTTTTCACCTTCGGATGCTCTCGCTTCCACTGCAGCACTCCCCGAGCTGTCCTCCTTCGGTTCCGTGCACTGTTTTCACTGCAATGCAAGGCAGCAATGACCTAAAACCAAGAAAACAAGCCTTACTTGCTCGTAGGAGTGGCAAGAACTTGGCAAAGAGGGGTGATAAATTACCCACTTTTCATATTGTGGTCTTGCCTGGCAGTCCTGATATATTAAAAGACAGCCGTTACATCTGCAGCAAAGTACAGCGTCTCAACTCTATGTTTGGCCTTCTGCTGACAGCTGCCTAACATCTGTCAACAGCCTTTTGAGGTCACAACTGCAGCCACTTGGTAGTGTGCATCAGTGCCTACCCAGACAAACATATATAGTTAGAACAATTGCACGTTTTGGGAAATCAGCGCACACTTAATTTGACGAGACAGAAGGAAAGATGCGAGATGTGTTGACAGTGTGTCGTCTTCCTTTCGTGTTGTCAAAATAATTGTGTGCTGAATTCCCAGAGAATTTGACTCATTGTATTTTTGAACTTCACTCGGGAACTGTGCAAAGAAAAGTAGTTCAAAAGAAGGAGGAAGCTCACATGGTCACAAATCTAGAACTCTAAAACTTAGGACTAAGAGCCCTGCGCTATATCATCTAAGTGCCAATCTCCTGCATAGGGTCCCAAAGCAGGTGTTAAGGTTCTAAAGAATCAACCGTGTAAAAAGCTAGAGTTTGTAATGTTATCTGGTGAATGCCGCAGTGCTGCACTTTGGAGGGAGCCCACGAAGTGAAAAGAAAGAGTCTGCTCTCCCTTTGATGCCATTACCATTTTCATTCACTGCTTGAGATGACGACTGGAGCCTTGGCGTGTCATATCAGTCCTATGTGAGGTTGATCACCAACAAAGCAATTGAATAAATCTCTACACAGAGCATAAATTATTTTTAGTTTAGTTTGCTTGTCGTGTCAAAAGTTACATACAGAAAAATAAACAAGACAAATACACATAACTGCAGCTTTTTGAAAAGCATAGCAGTTAGAGCAAGTTGGTACTGCAGGATTCAGTGTAGGTAGCAGACGAAATATCAGGTCAGAAAGAGAGGCAATGACCTGCTCCTGTCTTTCCTTTTGTCTATTAGGTAAATCACAGTGCACTTATACAAGGGACAGCAGTAAAAACAAGGCACACAGGACATTGACTTACTTACTAGGGAGATAACTGAAGCAGATATTACAGACCGACCACCAGATCAATGTATCACCACCCCCTCCATTTCCATAATAGACAAAGAAATTGCTTCTCTGCACAAGCATTAAGAATGTTTTAGTGTATTCCACATTTTTCTTTTCATCCTGTGCAACGTGTGCCTATAAATATGTTTGTGCTACGCCAATAAAACAGTTGGAAGTCGGCATCCTGTGTGCCTCGTTCACACTGTCATCCCTTGTCAATATTGAGCTTTGATTTACCCAATATGCAAGCCCAAATACTAACCAGAATTCCCGTTTCAGCGGATTGTATCTCTCCTTTTGTCCTTGTTTTTCGTAGTCTACACCCATCAAACTGTGTAGCTTCAGCTCATGCCACCTTGTTTCATCACTGGGGAAGGAATCGATGCAACTAGGAGATATTTGCAGTGTTAATTTTAAGCAGCGATTTTTAAGCATATGTCAGCATACTGACTCACCTATGAGAGCACTCACTCGCACTGACTTCACAGTCGTATGTTGGAGCGGACAAGAGTATGAACTTGAGTGAGTGCCGACGAGTGTGCATACCTGGAAAACAGCGCAACTTTACACGGATGAAGAAAAAAGAAATAGACACACAGTGGCACTGTCTTTTCTGTGAGTGGACAAGTGAATACCACTGAGGGTGAGTAGGCGTGAACGTGATTGTACATGTATGCGCATGAGCAAGCACCAATGAGTGCGAGTACGAGTATGTGTTCTGAAATAAAAACCAAAAAAATAAGAAATATGGGTCAATGAGTGTCCATTGATGCTGCTCTTCTATGTTAAAGAGAACATTCAGCATGCCAAGTGGGTGTGCTTGCATGTTTCGGCAGCATACCTCCCATGGTCATTATTCTGCGTGAGAAGTGCTTTCGAGGAAACTCATTGTGACCACGAGTGAAGCTGTGAAGTTAGTGCGAGTAAGTGCTCACATATGCTTAATGTTCTCTGCATAAATATATCTGCTTAACATTAACACTGCAAGTACCTTTCCTGTGTGTGTGTTTGTGTGTGGGTGTGTGCTTGGGGAGCGCAATAATTTTGGGGGGATGCACGTCCCAGTGTGCACCCCCCCCCCCAGCTACGCTCCTGTACATAAGCGCCCACATGGACTCTGATATTTCTGACCATGTTTATTGGCAGCTGTGTTTTCGCTATTTTTGTAGTGAAAGTCTTGTTGAATCAGATTACCTGCGTGACTCACGCCAATGTTGTTGTACATTCTCGAATGCAAACGAGCTCAATCAATACGTGTATAAATAACACGAGACCTGACCTGTTATTTCAGATTTGAAGACTGTGCTCACACAGTTATCCGCTAATCCTTTTCATCAGAAAGGCTGATTGACGAGAAAAAGCGAGAACGTTGACTCGGTAGCGGCAGCGTTCTTTCTATTACGATAGCAATTATATGGACACTCCAAGCGGATTTCTGCCGTCGTCGTCGCCGTGAGGTTCCGTATTAAGCTCAAGGGCGATAAAATCGTCGCCGCGCGCCGTATGCTCTATGTGCGAGTGAAAGCGCGCGAGGGACGCGCGCTTTCACGGAGAGCAAATGCACGGCGGAAAGTGAACTCACGGCGGAGAGCGAACACACGGCGGAGAGCGAACGCACGGACGAGAGCAAACGCGACGCGAAAGGCTGTGGGGGGACGGGAGGGAGGGGAGGCGACGTTTAGCTGCGGCACCAAATGCCGCAAGGGGAACTGGCAACTCAATCTCCCACGTGAAAGGAGGAAAGCGGCGTGGGAGGGAGAGGGTTGCGGCTTCTACTCCGCCAGCAGCTGCGTACTTTGCTCGGCTGCGGGCTGTCGCGCGCACCGTATCTTGAAAGCAATCTCCACACAAGCACAGCACAAACGACAGCGCATACATTTGTATGCTCTGTGCCTTTCGTCACTCAGTTTCCATTGAAGCGATAGACCGCACAAACCTTCGCTCCTTGCTGGTACCGCGCTTGCTCACTTCAGCGTTTTGACAGCGGTTGTCTGCGGTCATCGAGCGTGATCTATTC